>NC_046316.1:14732837-15032837 GCF_009819535.1 Lacerta agilis
AGTTGGAATTTGAAGCAAGTTTGGAGAAGCCTCCCCAAGGCAAAACATCTTAAGGAACTTCAAGAGATGCCCCAAGATTTTCAATGAGCCTGTTGTAATTTCTCTGCAGGCTTCCGCACATCTCTCACCACCAAAATAATGCAACATCCTCCCATCTTAATGCATTCAGCGAAAAGAAATTTGCATCAGCACAAGAGACAGAAAACAGCTGAGGCCATTTTCAGTTCAAAGGGTGAGTAGCACTGAGGTGGCTTAAACATCTGGGGTAAGCGGTTTGGGAAAAGGTGTCTTACTATCCCTGCAGCCGAATCTGTAGGAGATTGTTATAAAGTAAGAAAAGTGGGCTGAACAAGTCATTTTGTTTTGGAAGCAGTTACCTGTAATACACTAATGTTTGTGACAGCCCCCCTTGCTGGAATATGCTCTGCCACAGTGGGCAGGTTGGTGGCTCTCTTGATCAATGAGGAAGATACGACTTCAGCTCAGATATTTTTTGTTGCTTACCTCTGAACCCTATCTGCTGTAAGTCATACCTTCAGTCTTCCCTTCTCCTTATTTTCTTTGCCCACTTCTCTTCCTTGACCCTCTTTCCATACTGTGAGTTTTAACCTATTGCTATATCTCATTTGCTAACCTGAGAATTGCAGGGGCTTTAAATCCTGTGCCTACTTTGGAGGCAAAACAATTGTTAAGAGGGAAACAGAATGGGGAAATCTTGTATGTGTTTGCTCACCAGTGGTATTTGTTCATTTACTTTTATCTATTTAAACTACCCTTATCTCGTGTTTCTACGCAACAAACATACAACATTCAAATGTTGAGAATATCAGATATAGCCATGTCAGGAATTTAGCAGTAATAATGTTGTTGGGGTTTTTTTGTTTTTAGTTATTCTCCCCTTTCAAAAGCCCAAAGAAACAAAATAAGTTTTACCTGCTGCTGGAAAAGGAGAAGCACATGAGCTTCGGGGGGGGGGGGGGATTCTAGAGATAGGGCATCACCACAGAAAATGCCTGCCCCTGGTCCCTACTTGCCTCACCTCTGACAACGGGGGCATCCAAAGCTGGGCTTTTGATGACACTCTCGGCACACAAGACAGGTTCAAATAAGAGAAGGTACCACTTCAGGTATCTCAGTCACCTTTGCAATTTTGGACTTAATTGCTTGGGGTTATTTGGAGTGAGGAAGGGAATATATTTCCTACATCTTCTAAAAAAACACATGGCTTATTAACAGCAGTGAAGTATTCTGGTACATTGTGATCAACTGGTGACAGTTTTAAAGTTATTTATCTGTAGTTCAAAATCAGCTTGTTCTACTATGTACATTAGGATAAACTGGAGCTGCTAAAATAATACCCTTTAGGATTTCAAGTTATACAGTGTACTTCCTCAGGTTTGATGTGGGGGGGGGGAGAAAGTGTATGAACCCAAGAATGGTTTAATCTTTGCCCATTTTTTCCCCACTCTTAAGACTACTGAAGGAGTACTTTTTATGCAGGGCTATCCTATGCACTAGGGTCTCCTGATAAACATGGAAGTTCACTATATTCAGGAAATGATCAGTGGTAGTGAACTCGCATAGCGAAAAACCATGGGATGCTTCATACTAAAAAAACGGGCTTAAACTCAGTGAAGCTTACTACTTCCAAAGAAGCATGCAGTAGCATATGCACAAATACTTCTACCACCTTATCTGAAAACAAAGCCCAGAGATATAAGGCAAAGCTCTATTCCAGAGCAAGGCCGTTGTGTTCAAAACATTTTCCTTCAACATCCAACCTCCCAATCCCATAGATTTTATGGGGAAATGTGAATGCTTGCACCTGCCTTACTAACATTAACGGATACTTGGTGCTGTGGTGAAGTTTACAGGGACAGTGAAAAACAGCAGTAACGATAATGGCTGGCCAAGAGGCTTAAGTTTTGCACATACCGCTTAGTGCTTGGGCTAGGCGTGCTTTGGTTGAAATCTCTCAATCGGTATATTCCAAAGCAAAGCATATTGTATGTTTTCAAAGCTTTACAAAACAAATCTCCATAACAACCACCGTCCTAGGAGACAAAAAGAAGAAAAAAGGAATTAAGAGGTTGTTCTCCACTTCCTTCCCACCCCCCACCCTTCAGCCTCCATTGCAACAGTGATAATGAAAGGATGTATAGAGGGGGATATTTTTTAAGTCCGTAGTTCTATGCCAAGGGGACAAGGTGTGAGGCAATCTGTTGTTTACTTGTCACGAGTGAGAAACAATTAGCCAAGGAGCTGTCTAATTTAAATATTTAGTCTTGAAACCTGCTAATAAATGTGTGCAAGGGAATGTATCCGATCCCAGTGACTGTATTGCCCCCCCCAAAAAAAAACCTCACAAAAACCCCAACTTGAACTGGGAACAGTGACTGACTCTTATTTTAATTGATCATGTAAGCTTGGGGCCCAGAGAACAGCTATTCCACAAATTAAGAGCAATGTGGTCTGAACTACTGGATGATTAAGAAGGTGTGACTTTTCCTAACTTGCTCCGGTCTTGCAAATTACTGTGTCATATGGCTCAGTTTATTTAACTATGTTGTCAATTTTCACCAAGATAGTTTGGATTTCACTGGGGAGATTAACACTTAGTAGGTAAGAATCCCCCCTTTCTTTAGCCCTGGAAAAAAGGGGGAAATAGAGAAGGGGGGATGTGTTTGTCTGTAACTGACGTTGCCACCTATCAAAATTGTCTTTTGTCTCCAAGCCAAGCATTTGTTTTGATTAGGGGACTCAACTGGCATTCAGTATGGCAGATACAGAAACTGGTTCTTATATATGATGAATCAAACTTCCAGCTTCAGTACCATTTGTATAAGTAACAGCAATATGTGACCCCCCCACATACTGAGAGAACTGGTATTTCACAAGGATCCAATTTGTGCAAAGGGGCAGCAGGGTTGCAGATGTGCTTCCCACCTCACATAGGATGTAACCTTTGTTTAAGTACATGGGCATTTGTGTATACCCATTTGCGGGATTATCCCTTCTACAAATTAGGTGTCATTGCCTCAAGCTCAGAGTAGGAGTCAGCCAAGTCCAGAGCTGCTATGCTACCAACTGGGGAATTGGATCAGGCTCTTGATGCTGGGGTTTCAGACCCAACAGTGCTTGACTTGTCGGAGCAATCAAGCACTTCCCATGCTACCCCATCTGTCCAACTGGTGGTGGAAGAGACCTAGTCGGCCTAAGTTCACCTCTGGCCTTTGTTGAACCAAGTATGGAGTGACTTGTGGTGCTGCAGCCACTGGCCTGCCTTGTCCCTGAGGGTACCTGATTAAGATGGGTCAGGACAATAAGGGGAGGGAGAATCAAGTGTGTGCACATATGGGTTAGACATACTTAATCTGTTTGATGTTATTCTATATGTACACTTGATGGCTGGCAGTTCAATGTGTGAACTGATGGAGAAGCCCTGTGTCTAAGTGCTTGTTTATATTTACAGCCTGCCTGGGTAAAGAAATCTTGAAGAAGATGGAGATGCCTAATTCTCCCAGAGGTCAGGTTGAACCACTTCAGATGCAGATGGGGAGCTCATATGGAAGAATAGATACAGCCATGTATATCTGCACATAAAGAATGGACAGGTCAGTGAGTCCTTTTCCCTCAACATTTGTTTTCAGTCACATTGAGCCACTGGCATGGTTACAGCCCAGTTCAGGTTTATCACTGCCAACCCCAGTTCTAGTTTAAATTTATCTGACCACAGGGAGGGCTAGTCTGGTTAGAGGGATGACTCCTCTTCCCCTTGGAGAGAAGGCCAAAGGATGAAGAGGAACCTGCCTGATGCCTCCAGTAGGAGGCATCTATTCTAGGAAGAAAATAATAGCTCAGTCAGTAGAGGATAAGACTCTTAATCTGAGGGTTGTAGATTTGAGCCCCACATTGGGCAAAAGATTCCAGCATTGCAGGGGGTTGGAATACATGACCATCATGGTCCCTTCCAACTCTACTATTCTATAAAAATCTCCCACCTGGATATGGCAAATTGTAACAGCAGCAAACGAAAAATAGGAATTTACCCAAGCCAGAGCAGATGGGAAGAAGCCCCACAGAACCATGTTTTAATAAGGTGACTACAAGGAAGGTAAAAAAGGGCTGGGGTGTGGGTGTGCCTACCTTGTGGAGGACATTGTCTAATGATGGTTCCACAACTAAAAAGGCCCCTGGGCTACTCACTCCACTATGTCTTGGGTTGCACTCAGAAGCCAGCAGCCAAGGTACATAAGTAAAGAGCTTTTCTTTGCTGCCGTTAATAGTTGGAAGGGGTGGTGTTAGGTATTTTGCCCAGGTTCCAGCTAATTTGGACAACATTTCCTGCGATGCAGAATAGGGCTGAGTGGTGTTGAGTTTTTAGCATTGCGGTGTATCACTAGTAGGCCTGGGAAATATATCATACCACGATGTCTGTATCTCTCAGTGGTATGTCACTGGTGAAACCACCACTGCTCCTGACTGAGTCCCTCTGCTAGTAGTGTCCGCTGGAGGGAGTCAAGAGTTCCCTCCTCCAGCGGGCTCTCCTATCAGAGGGAATCAGGAGTGGTGGCGACTTCACCAGCGATATTGCTGAGTGAAAGCACCATCCCACTCTGCCCTCATACGATGCAGAGGGAGAAACAAGCTGTATTGGTGAGGTGCTGATACAGCTTCTTCTTCCCTCTGCATCTTTAAACTGCTCGACTGAGGAGTGTGCAGCTGCCCTTGCCTCAGCCGAGCACTTAAAGGAGCCCCGATGCTCCTAGAAGAGCACCGGGGCTGTCTCACCTCGTGAGGGGGACCTTCCTTTTTTAATATAATTTTTATTAAATTTCTGTTTTAAACCACCTTAAGATATCAATGACTTCCCATCCTCTCTTTCCATGGTTCATTTTGCACAACATAAATCCCTGCATATCTTTATTACATCCATCAAAACTTATTTACACTGTTGAATTTATCTTAATGCTGCCCACGTTTTCAAACACAGTTTTCCTCCATATATTCAATAAACATTTTCCAATCTTCTTTAAATGTTATGTTCTTCTTGTTCTCTTATTCTATGTTGAAAGAAGCCGCATTGGCCCCAGCTGGCAAGGTTGTGGGGTGAAACTGCCTCAGCGCTCACTGCGGGAGCCGAGGCACTTTCATTAAAGTGCCTCATGGGCTGGGGCCAAATGCAGCTGGCCCCAGCCTGCTGCTGAGTTGGGAGGCGGAAAGGCTCCTTACACCCCCCCCCCCGGCCAAGCCAGCCCCGAGTTTCCTGCCAGTTGTGTGTTAGTGGCAGGGGTTCCTTGGCATGGGGGGCTGTCCGCTCACATCCCACTCCCCAGATATGGACCAGGCGACGGTAGCCAAGCACGCAGAGCCTGTCAGGCTCTCTGTGTTTAACTGCCTTCACTCATACAAGCGTGCTGCCTCTTTCCTCGGGTTGGGGGGGGGGTTGTTCACCCCAAGAGGAAAGACGAAGTCCATCCTCCTGGATGAAATCTGCAAGGTGGGGCTGTCCGAGGTTGCTGGCAAGCGCTGGACCCACAGCAGCATCAGAGAGCCCCTGCACCGCCTGGCTGTCTTAGGCTGGGATGGTGGGCTCCATCGTTCTGGAAGGAAAGATGCAGCCTACCCTCCTGGACAAAAGGCAGCCAGGCCGTAGCCAGGTTAGGCTGCCTCCGCACGAGCCGGAGGCGTAAACGTCTCCATTGAGGGGTGTGCAGCTGCACCCCCTCAATGGAAAAGTGTGACAGAGCTTGTACCTCCCCAGCTCAACAACCACCATCCTGTTCCTACTCGTGTATGAGCAGGAGCCGGAAAGGGGAGAGCACATTAATGGAGACCCCACCCCGCTGTTGGCCAGTGGCAGGCCAGGTGCTCTGTAAAAAGCAGCTTGGCTGAGGCAAGCGCCCACTGCGAGGGCAGTTTTACTCAGTGGTATATCGTTGGTGAAACCACCACCATGCCTAGTCACTTTGCCTCCACTTGTTTCTCCCTCAGCTGGGTGCTGGAGGAAGAGGGACACAGTGGCAGTTTCACGAGCAATAAATCGCCGAGTGAAACTGCCATCGCACTCTGCCCCCTCATACCAGTCCTGGGCATATATCAATATATCGCCCAGGACTGGTATGAGGGGCAGAGTGCAATGCAGATCTAATGCAGAAGAGGGTTTGCCGGGGGTGGGGCTGGGGGAGGAAGAATGGTGATTATGTCAAGGGGCAGCTGGAAAATATCTGGGAGATGGGTTAAGTCTTCCAGCTGCTAATTCTCAGATCACTACAGCAAACAATCCCAAAATCCAACAGCTCTGAGTGAGATACTCAAAGAAAGGTAGCACTGCCTTTAGAGATCACACATCTTCTCTGTTGAGGACAAGACAAAGGCTTTTCCTTTTGCTGTCCTGGTCTTACCCCGAGGTCTGCAAAAGGCCCATCTAGCAATGCCAGCTGAGCCACCCGACACCTGTCCCTGTTTGCAAGTGTCTGGGGTGTGCTGTAGCCGCCTCTCAGCGCATTCTCCTCCGCAATCAGCGACTCCAGCTCTGGCGTGGCTCCTCCTGTTACCAGTGTACGTATCAGCGTGAGAATATTGTCATTGAAGTATGTCTGCAGAGATAAAAGAAAGCTCTTCAAGCAAACACCATTAAAGTCACAAGTGAAGACATCCAAATTACAACTTTTCTGGGTTTCTGCTGTTTAAAGTTCTTGGCTTGTCTCTTCAAATAATTTCTCATCGGAAGTGAAAAGACAGCAGCCCCCAATTACTCTATTTTCTTCTGTCCCATTAGGCTTCTGCTCGATTCCCCCCCCCCTTTTATTTTATTTTATTTTTTTAAATCCAACTCAGGACTGATTTTTATTAAAGAACAAAAATGTAAATCATTTATGTTTCCTATAATTGGTGTTAGTGGTGAAGCAATGACTGCCTTCCTTCTCATTGCCTTCATGTCTAATAACAGCCTTTAGGACATGTAATTGTAAAAATCCAGACCACATTTAAAGCATACACAGGCTAGATTGCCTTTTTATACTTGTCACCAATCCATTGGGGAGCCGCCTCTGTGCTTCTGGTGTCATTACTTATTACTGTTGCTGGACTCGAGCTGTCTTCCCGCTGTATTGTACTAAACATCTTATTACGAGACTTGACAGTGTTCAGACACAAGCATGTATCAATTAAACATTTTGAGTTCATTCCAGATAAATGTATGATGAGTTTAGGGTCCTGCTGGTCCTTTTAAAAAACTCTAGGGTATGGGGTAAGTGTAGTTTATTAGGGAAGATTTTCTCCACAGTGACATTTTGCCAGCATCAGTAGCTGCTCTGGTCTCTCAGGCAAAACAATGGGCATTTTAAATATTAATTAGACGCCAGCGGAAGGAAGTTCATTTAAAAGTGCACATGTCGGGTTGCAAGAGGCTTCCTTAAGTAGCTGCAATCTATGGCTGGTGGAGGACAGTATTTTATTTTATTTTTAAAGAGGATTATCTCTAATCCTAACAAGGACCACTGTATTGGTCACGTATGTGGCAATTGCTTCAAATTTTGATTCAGGGAAAATTGGATGGCAACCCAGGAAAAACTTTTACAGCACAATCCTATATATGTCTGCTCAGAAGTAAGCAAATCAATGGTGCCTTAGCATCCCTCGAATTATTCATATGGGAAGAATCCTCCAATTGTGCTTAGCAGGCACATTTTTGGTAACAGCTCTACTCCACTGGCTTGGATAATACCATCATTTTAGATTCAAATAACGTCTTTAGAGATATAAACATTTCTGAATCCTCCCAGTTACAAAAACTGCAATCAGGGCATTGAAACATTTTTGAGGTGATACCATCTGAGGAAGATCTTTGAAACAGGACCTTATCTAGAAGCCTGTCTGTTGTCAGCTGCTTAGAGCATTCATCAGTGAAATAGTAATTATTTTTGTGATATATAGTTTTTTTTTGGGGGGGGGGGGTTCTTAAGCCTTGCTGAAATGTTCATTTTGCAGTTGTGATATTTTATCTACTTGATGGTGAACTCTTGATTATCAATATATTGTTGTTACAGTCCTATGGCTTTTGTTTCAGCACTTTCTGTGGTTGCTAGGGAAACCAGATTCAACAGAGTCAACCTTTTAATGGCTGTGTAGAATAGGGAGTTCTAGCAAGTGCATCTCTGCCAGACCCCGCTCTTCTACCCTGCTGTAAAAGGTGCAGAAGCCCAGTCCCTCTTGGCCTCTGGTCCCGCTATGGACAGCAAGGATAAGAAGATGGTTGCTGGTTTGAGTTTCAACAGGAAGGGATTAGAGTTAGCATCACAGAGACCTCATGCTGTTCTGAAAAGATGCTCTTTCCAGAACCAGGTTGAGTATTTTAATATCCAGAGAGCTATGCCTGATACTTAGCTTGCTGTGGCTTGGGCTCCTGCATATTTCACAGTTGGTAGAAGTACACAACTTATCAAACCGGGGTAGGAAAAGTTGCATCTGTTGAAATTCCTGGAATTGCATGGAATGAATTTCAACGGATATGTTTGGTAACCCTGTTTTTTTCTTTGAGGGTGTAGGAGCTAATCTTTAGCTCTTAGATTACTACCACTACTACTAAAATAATGGAGATTCAGAGCATTGTACATAACATTTTAGCCCTGAGTGCTCACTGGAAGGACAGATCCTGAAGCTGAGGCTCCAATACTTTGGCCACCTCATGAGAAGAGAAGACTCCCTGGAAAACACCCTGATGTTGGGAAAGATGGAGGGCACAAGGAGAAGGGGACGGCAGAGGACGAGATGGACCGTGTTCTCGAAGCAACCAACATGAGTCTGACCAAACTCCAGGAGGCAGTGGAAGACAGGAGTGCCTGGCATGCTCTGGTCCATGGGGTCACGAAGAGTCAGACACAACTAAACAACTAAACAACAACAAGGTCTTTGGACATGAAACATAAGGCCATGTGGAAAAATTAACTAGAAAACTATTTCCTGCTTGATCCATGAAAGAGGTGATGCAATCTGAATCTGCTACTCGCGGTAGGGAAAAATTCTGAATGCATTTAGAAAGGTGATTAGGTTTAGCACAATCCTTTTAGGCCAAATTCCTGCTGTTGACTGTGTAGCAATCAAGGGTAGAGACCTTTGTAATTTGCAGCCACAGTTGCTAACTAGATAATCACGTGAGTCTATCTGCAATTGTTCCAGCATGAGGGACAAAGGTAAGCACAACCCTGGCTTACTGTAACCTGGGCAAAAGACAGGTCTCTATATTTGAGCTTGCAGTGCCACCTAGCCCTTTTTTCTGCATTCCATCACAACTCTTTTGAAAGAGCACAACTATTTGGGGCCTGCTTTGTAACCCCCCCCCCCCAGTAAAATAATCACAAGATCTTATGGTTCACCATTAATGCTGTCATACTTCTTAAACTAATTGGTCTCTTACAGAAAATTTAACTGAAAATTAACAGAGCTCTTTAATACATTCTAATAGCATTTTGCCTTTCATTTGTAATTATTCTAAAACTATCATTTTCTGTGTCAAGGCTGCCACATTTAAAATATTTGCTAGTTTGCATAGAGTAGCTTAAAGAGAAACTCCAGTGCTGGAGTATTTGTTTTTTGTCAGTATTACAGAAATGCATTTTTATTTGTATAGTTTATTTAAAATATAATGGATCTCCAAATGCTGACAGTCTTGAATTGAAGTCATTATCTTAAAGCTAGTGATGTTACAGGGAGTGAACCCTAAACAGAGCAGAAATAATCTAATGTATTTATCTGATAAATCTACCACACAGATTTGTACGGTATTGCATGATTTAATCATAAGATAAACCAAGAGAGTAGTTTATCACCTGATAATATTTCTGAACAGCAGGAAAGTGTAAGAGTTGTGTTTTATTTTATTTAACAAAAATTGCATACCACTTGATTGTAAGGAAACCTCTAATCGGTTTACAAAAACAATCATTGTGGCTGTCAACCAACATTAAAAAAATAAAATTTTATTAGATGGATTGCCTTGTTTTTGACTAATTGACTAAAGTAAAATATTGCCTTTACACGAATCTAATGCGCACCTCGATTTTCAAAACCTTGAAACCAGAAAAGTATTTGCTGCTGAATGTAAATGCGCCATCAAATCTAATGTGCACCCTCACTTTCGCAGCATAATTTGGTGAAAAAAAAGGTGCACATTGCACGGTAAAGCCACATATTGCAAAATCTAAACACCCACTACTTCAAGGACTGAGACAACATTTGAATTACACAGCATGGAGCAAAATTAGAGGTGGGTGTTTTCAAACATGCAACTAGTTGTGGGCTGAAGGACAGAGGCTTAGCTTAATGTCACATGGGCACTTGAACAACCTATTCTCAGACCACCTTGCTTGTTTGTCCCCACTGTAGTTCTTAAGGCAAATGAGGCACTGGGAGGTGTTTCCCCAGCTAAAAAGCTGTGTGTTCTCTACAACCTATGAGCCACTGGTTTCTGACTGATCGAAAAGATAAGAGTGAAACATACAAATATGGGTCAGGAAAAAGGAGCGGTCTGTTTTCCAGCAGAGCTGTGGTTGAAATGGCAGGTTTCAACCATCTATGTAATGAGGAAATAGAAAACACTGGATACTTACTGCGCTCATGAGAGAATCCAGCACGCTGACTGCGAATGCAGTTCCACACGCAAAAGGTTGCGTGAGATACAGTTCTGTATCAGGGTCGTCGTCATCATCTTGGTCCAGAAACTGAACATTTGAATCATTCACTAAAAAGATAATGATTAACCAATAAATAAACCAGCAGATTACTTTGTCATGCTACATGTGTGTGAGTGTGAGTATGTGTGTGTGTGTCCAGAAACATAGGCGGGTTGGTGAGAATGGAGTTTAAATGGGTGTTTGAAATGAGTGTTGGGAGAGGAAACAAATAAACAAACACCAGCTGATCGTTATGAAATGTGAATGTCCCAAATGGTGAAATAACTTTCTCATATGAGGAGTTTCTTGGTATCATCAGGAGCACAGTCAGGATTGCCTTGTCAGGGAACAACTCCAGCTTTACATTACACAATAAAGATCATTCAAAATACTTTTTCAGCTCAAAGACAAGTAAAGGCCCAGACCTGGTGTGGCACATTTGAGGAATTTCACCTGAAATTAAACCGTATCTCAAAAAATAGGAACAGTGTGATGAAGATTTGCTTTATTTATTTAACAGATTTATAAACCACTTCATGGCCAGAGGCCATCAAAGCAGAGTACAAGTGTGTGGGGGTGGTTTGTTTTGTTTTAAAGATGGTCAGAAAGGAATGGAGACAGTGTCCTGAACCCATATTCTCTGGTCCTAATAGCTGGGAGCGCCTGCTTGGCTGCATTTCTGCTCTACATACAACATAAATATTATACAGCAGAAACACTACAATGTGTTTTACGTGCGTTATTATGAGCATTCCCTTATCCCAGGCAAATTTTGACCACAACATGTGTGAGCCTAGTTCACACTAAAAGGATGAACGTGAGGCTGCAGTTGGGAATTGACATTCTCCATTTATAAAAAAAATCCCCCTGTCTTATAGTCAATGAATAACAAAATTGCTTTGTTTAACGTTCTTTTCTTCTTCTTTTTGAAGCAAATGTTTATTTGAGAGAGTACATTCCGCTTCAAAAATGGGCCTTTGGGGAAGACAAAGAGTCTGTTTTCAAATGCTAAATTAAACCAAGGCACAGTCTTCAGCAGCATTGTATATACCACTTCCTACTGGCAGACTTCAAAGACTAATAACTCACACAAGGCTAATACCTGACACAAAAGCTTTCCCACCTTTTACATGGTGACAATTTCCGAATCGCAGCAAAATCTAATGTGAACGTTGCAAGGCTAAGCCTCAATAGCTTTATCATCCTGGCCTACATTCTCCTGCTAGGATTACTATGAAATGTCTCTGAGCTAAGATGGGAGTAGAGGTAGGATTGGTTTAAGAGTGCAGGACTTTGCTACAGGAAGTGCTAATCAAAATTTCACTTTCCCAAAGAAGCCTGTATAGAAGCTTAGCTGGTTTCAGGACATCAGAACCCTTAGCTTTTGTGTGGAAAGTGGGCCCCCAAAACAAACCAACAGCTTAAGGGAAGAGCTGATGCTGGAGTTTCTTTCTCCCCCACCTAAAATGTCTTTTATTTCTTCTTTGACTCCTCTGAGAGCTGTTAAGACATGTCAGTCAAATTGACAGGTGGCTAGATTTTTTTATTTTTTTTTAAAGGAAAGCAAAGCAAGAGAGAGAGCGAAAATGTCTAGACCAAAGAAAAATGAATTGGTGTGAAGATACTATGGGAGCAGCCGGCAGGTCAGATGAGTGTGATCAAAGATTTACTGATGCTGCGTATGGAGGGGGGAAAAATCATTAAGAAAAGCCAGAACAAGACAGTCGATTTCAACTGGAATCACAAATAAAACACATTCAAAGCGGTGCTCTGAGGGTAGCCCCCTCTGATACAGCCAGATAAATAAAAGAGAAAGCTGATGACAGTAGGAACAACAATAAAACAAAAGACAGTTGATGTGAAGGAAAAAGGCACTTCTTACCCAGTTCAGTTATCATTAGAATGTGAGTTCCACTGTTTTTTTCCTGACTGATTGAAACCAAAGGCAGAAGTTTGCCAGGCTTAGCTAATAAGTAAAGTGTTTAGGAGGGGATTGGGGTGGAAGGGGAAAGAAGGCACAGAAAGAGAATAAAGTAAGGGATAAGACAGGTAAGGTCTAAAACTAAATGGAAAGAAAGTGAACAGGACAAAAGGACTACAAATCAAGCTTGCCTTTACTATGAGAAACAGAATGTCTTTCACGCTTCACACTGCTTGACAACACTCACTAGTCTAATGCCACAGCAGAAATGGGAAACAAGCAAACGGCCGCCACATTCTCCGTGATAACACTCCCAATGCCATTACGGAACAAATTAGTTATTAATTTGTCAGCGTAAGAGCAGAGGAATGAACAAGCAAATATTTATTTTTGGTTAAGATGCAGGTAGCGCATGGGGCAAATGGTTGCATTTTCTCTGCAACCAAAGAGCCAAACCTACTCTGGCACATCAGTCCTAATAAACAGATGTGCAATCCTGTTTCTGCCCACAGGGGTGCTGTAATCCAGCGGGCAACTGTAAACTGTGGGATAATTGCACTTTACTCAATGCAATGGGCCTTACTACCACAACCACCTGCAAGGGGGGGGGAGTGTTGAGGTGGTTTTGTTGAAAGGCAAGGGGCAAACAACAGAGTGTAATGGTGGGCAGTAGCTGTGGACCTTCCAGCTGTGGCAGACGTGCTGCATGTTGCCCACCCATGCTTCTGTCTGAATGTAGGGATCAGCCCCACTAGCACTGATTTCTGTTCCCCCTCTGGTGGTGCATCCAAGTTTGTTTTATAGAGCATATTCTGAAGATCTGGCACCAAATAAGGGAAGATGTAAAATTATTATGTTCAGGCTTCAGTGAAAGAGCTTGCTTAATCATTGTTTTTCTTCTTCTTTCACAAGAATAATTAAACATCAGTACATTAAATGAAAGGTACTATGTATGACCTGTGTTCATTTCCTTAGGCTGGCAAAGAGGGAGAGAAGAAGGGTAAAGAAATGAGCAAACAAGGACAGATCACCTTCAATTTCTCTTACCTAATTCTGTTATAATAGGGATATCAATTCCTGTTGTGATGGAGTGCTGACGTAGGAGACCATGCACCGGGCTGTTGTCTGGTGATGATCTGTCCATTCCTGGTGGTGAAAATCCTGCAGAAAAAACATTATGCAAAAAATTAGGAGTTACACTGGGATACCACTTATTTAACAGCTTTCAATGGTTCGTGGTCTATTCCTGGGCATATTAAAAAACAACAACACTTTTATTTTATTTACTTGCTTTCAAAACCCTTCTTTGGCATGTCTCTAAATGTGCCTGTCCATTATCATCTTCTTAGGCCAGTGGTTCTCAGAGGGTGTGGTAATGGTGTGGCAGGAATCACAAGGACAATCCAAGAAACAATCAAACTGTTCAGTTCAGTGTAGTATAGTATAGTATAGTATAGTATAGTATAGTATAGTATAGTATAGTATAGTATAGTACAGTACAGTATCAACAGAATTGTTTTTATTTAGAGAATGTGGATAAATATTTTCAAAATGAGAGCAAGAACATCAAGTGATACTGAGGACAATCCTAGTTGGATCTCTCCCCCTATGTATTCCTTATCAATAAAAAAAATCTGAACCATGCTGGTTTTGACTGCTCCAAGAAGCTCAGAATGGTATGTAAGGGATACCTAGTTGAGTTGCAGTATTGGCAGGACCTAATTAACATCAGACATAATAATGGCACCTGCAGACCATCAACCGAGCTTGGAATTGTTATTTTAGATTAGTGGATTGAAATCTCTGTGCCTTCCTTCCATGCCATGCTATCTTACAGACCTTATCATACGACAGAATAGTTAATCGGTTTAAAAGGTAATTAAAACAAGGAACGGGGCTGTGCTGCTGTCCTTACCCTTGTCCTTACTTGCTCTACAAGGCTCCACCCTCTGAACATCTGTATGCTGCCCCAGGGAGGAAATCTATACGTCAGCAGCCAAGGCCAAGAAGTGAAACACTTTGACCTTTTGTGCTCTATTGCTGTCTATTAGGTGTATCTGACCAGCGGTGTTTGGAAAGAGTTTTTGGAAACAGGAGAAAACCAGGCTATAGTTGGCTGCATTATTCAGAGCTTCTCCAAAGTGGAACTGGTAGTCCTTTGCATGCTTCTCTAAGTAAAATGTGGCTGCAATATAAATACATGGAATCTTCCTACTCACGGCAGCATGCCAGCTTTTAGCCTCACCCCCCCCCCACTAACCCCTCTCCAGTGTTTGTTTGAAACATGACATTTCTGTGAGACTGTCAGCAGCTTTATAATTTCAAATTGTATACACAAAGCAAATGCACAGAAGAAAAAAAGTATTAAATGGCTTGCATTTTCTCCCTGAATGAAAGCTAGTTCTACATAACTGTATACAAATGTATTTATTTATTTTAAAACATTTACGAGTAATCTTTTCACTCAGAAACAGAGCACTCAATGAATGCATGGAATTAAATAGCTGGTTGGCATTTCCTCACCAAAATAAATTAATAAAGGCTGCCTGGTTTGCCAGTCTGGGGGTGCCATTTTCATATTTCAATAAAATAAATGCGCCTTTAGAGCAACAGGAATGAAACAAGTCCACTCCAGGGTTGCCAGGGGAAATTGTTTGCACACACACACACACACACACACACACACGCGTGTGTGTGTGTGTGTGTGTAGTGTGTTATTATTTCCATTCTCTTAGAGAGCTGGTGGGGAGAAGAGAGGTAGGCAGCAGGTCCTCCTTCCGACCTCCAGGAACATCCTCTCTGCAGTCTTTTCTAGCCAGCCCAAAGCATAAATTTTAGATGCTGCCTATTTTCTTCCTTCAAAAAAAGTAAAAAAAAAGTGAAGGAAACATAAACTGTTTTATCACAACTTTCATTTGAAAGTATGAAAAACTGCAAGTGACAGCTGTGCGAATTCAGTGGATGTGAAGTTTTTGAATTTCTTCAACTTGACAAGTAAACACCTTAAATCGGTAATGCTATATATGCATAATACATGGCCTGTATTTTGACATCCATCATCAAATGCTGACTTGAGAAAATACAGATTTGTACGTCAAGGAATAGCACCCACAAAGCAGGAAGGAATTCAGGTCACAGGGTATTAGGAAAGCAGTATTTCATTACAGCACCAGAAACAGGCTAAGTCATGAGATGTAAGTGCTGTTTGGGGGATGTGAAGAGATTCTCTTCTACTTCACAGAGCCCTCCTTCATTCAGAAATGACATGCTTTAATCAAAAGATCCATTTTCATTTGCCTTCTCATGTTTCCAGTCATCCAAGCTTAAATATTAGGGCCCATAAAACTGAAGAGGGGTGACTGTTATTGTTGATTTTCCTTTGGTTCATAAAATAATCCCACGATAATTAGGAGCTACAATGCTAGCAGTTGCTTCAGTTTATTGTCTAGAACACTCATTCTCATACTCCAAGCCCTTCCTCTGCTAACCACTTGAAAATGGCTGGGGAATCTCTCAGTGGACCATTAAATAAACTTTTTTTTTCATTCTTCAGCTCCACCACCACCACCACCATCTTCAAAAACATCAGCATGTTATGGAAATTACATGACCTGGGCCTGAGAAAAGGGCAGCTTTAATTGTTAGGTTGCTAGGGGGGGAAATTACATTAAATTTATATCTATTTATTCAGTTTAAACTTTAATTGTGCCAAAAGCTTATTTGAGCTACTGAAGGCAGTGTGAGACATCTTGCAGTTTAACAGCTACCACCCAGTGTTGGAAGGAGTTGCCATATTTATTATATTGAAATAGTATCAAGGATATTGGCTTGGACCCTAAGTCTATATTCCAGTCAGGATATGGGGATTCCTGCCCCCTTCCGGCTGCAGCCTCTAAAAAGCCAGTCTTGGTGATCAGAAGCTGCAGAGCAAGAGACGAAAGCAGTGACTTCCACAGACACAAGCAAAAAAAAAAAAAAAAGGACGTCGTTATTATTTTCTCTTGATCCCAGTTACACAACACACTAAACTAAAGCTGCTTACGAAAACAAAAAACCACACATACAATTTTGTCTTGTAGTCTTAAAGCAATATATTCTTTCCCTTCACTGAAAGGGCCTTTATGCTCGGAAGGAATCTTGTTTTTGCCTCGCTTGACCTCGGGGCCCTCTGCTCTTCAGCTTCTGCTACCTCTATGGGCCCCCCTCTGAACACACCTTTAGGAAGGGTTCACTCCAGCATCATACACCTATCATCAAGAGAGCAGGAAAACTAAGTTTTACAAGCCAATTTCATAGGCTACAAACAGGGAAATGCTTAACCCACCACCAAGGGGAACAGACCCCAGGCCAGAGTGCTCCTTAGCTATTAAACTCTGCACAGTAGACAACAGTATTTCCGAGGAGAGACAAAAGCAAGTCGTGTATTTAGCCAGTGTGGAAATTGCCGCTTCCCAAACTAAAGTTAACAAGACAGTTGGGGCTAATAGCTATATTTTAGCTGGCACCCTCACATATATACCCAATGTGTAATGGAAGGAGTGGGGGAATCCAGTTAGCAGATACATTCAGATTAAAGACTTCTGAAACGTTAAGGGGAAGGTCAGTTTTTTTTGCACAGTGCTATCCAAAGACAACCCAACCCCCCCAATATATATACACAGATGTGCATGCGAACACAAATTTGACCGAGTTCCTCCCTGGTTTTCATATATTTGCCCCACAAAATATGTCATTCAGAGCTATTTCACGTTTGACATAGCGATTGTGTGTGGCTAAATGTTAAACAGTTTAATAGCCTTGCTTCTTTTTAAAAGTTTAATAATTGCTTTGAGGGGTTAAAAAATAATCTGAACTACAGTGCTTAAGGAGCAGGTGTTTTAATTTCTGTCCCAGTTTCCATATAACCCCCCCCCCCAAAAAAAAAAACCACACCCCTGTTATTTCTGAGGTGGAGGGGGGCAGATACAACAATGTTATGGTCCTTGTATGTTTCTCCTGCAGGAGAAATGGCAGATACACGAAGAATTTGTATAAGGAAAATGAAGGGATAGAAGGATGCAGGCTGCTCTTAAACTTTTTAGAACAGTGGGAAATCCTCAAGAGGCTTTTCTCTTGAGCATGACCAATGAGGAGATACCCAGTCAGGACAGAGTGTTTTTTATGTATGCCACAACAGCTGCTAGAATTCTATTGGCAAGAACTTGGAAGGGCGAAGAGATACCGACTATTGAAGAATGGCAGATGAAATTGGTGGAGTATATGGAGCTTGCAGACCTCACCGCCAGAGTCCGAGACCAGAGGGAGGAGAAGGTGTCACAAGATTGGAAGAAATTCAAAGACTATTTAGTTAATCATGCTAAAATGAATGTCTGAATGTTTGTGCAGAAATATATAAAAGAATCGGCTTTTGAAGTTTAAGTAGAGTTATAAATGTTAAAGAAGATAATATTTGATTGGATAGATCTATTTGTATAAGAAGACGATAAGATGCAGAATATAAGTTAAGGAATATTTTTGTCTAGATAATTTTAAGAAATATTAGAATGTTGAGTCTAAGTTAATGATAAAAGAAATGAAGCTACCTTAAAAGTATATAGGTTTTTGAAGACAGAGGAGGGACCAGGGGAAGTCCCCCTAAGAAGTTAAAACAAGTTTAGAAACAGAGATAAGGATTTAGTAAGGTTTGTATAAGTTTGTTTCGTTATATGGTTTTACTGTATTTTTTTTGGTTATTACTTGTCTATTATGTTCTTATGGTGTTTATATATGAAGGTTTAATGTTGTTTTGTTTGTTTCATGGAAAAATAATAAAATCTTATTAAAAAAAAAAAAAGAACAGTGGGAAATCCTATCATAGCTTTCTTAGTATCACATCTAGTTGTTCCTCCATTAAAAAAAAGTGTTATTGAAATAGGATTACAGTGAAATTTCAGGATAAAATTGATGGTTCCTGCTTTGGTCAAACATCCAAGGGATTTTCAGAGGTGGTAAGAAATTTCAGCAAGAAATTTCTTGGGAAAGTCACATACATGCCTAAATACATTCACCTGGGCAAACGCAACAAGCAGCAGACTTGAATACTGATTTGTGGGTATGTTCCTCTTGGCATTTCACAAGATCTGAGTGTAATTATCATGGTTTTGAAATTCTTATCCAAACTCTGTTTGCTTTCTGGTACAAACCAGTGTTAAATTTAGTCTTGGTATTAAGGAATTGTGACATGTGCTCACCTATTCAAATTAATTAAACTGCATTAATCCTTGCGTTTGCTAAGGCAAGTAGTCAATGAGTTGTAAAACAGAAGCTCACTGTTTCAGAAAGGGAATTTTAAATGCAATTTAGGGAAGACTTCTATAGGCTCCTGGCTTTTTAAGTGAGAGAAAAGCAAAGCAAAAATAAAAACATCAGTGCAAACAAAGAACAAAATATGTTTGGTTAAGTAAACACAACAATGCTGTTTAACACATGACTGGCAACTGCTCAAACATAAATTATATAAAAAAAAATCCCATTGCCACTTATGGGGAAATTATGCAGATTAGAATTTGATTAGGCTTATTTCATGAGACTCAATTTGGACTTTTAATCTATTAAGCTCCAATAAATGAGGCATCTGAATAGCTCCCCTGAGCAGCAGCTGTAATAACCACAGCAGTCTTCCCTCCCGGCTTCTGCAATACGTATTTGAACAATTTCTTTAGCAGACAATGTTAACGGAAATTCCAGGTCTCTGAGTACAATTACTTTTTAACTAGTATGAAAATGTCAGGTGTACAGGGTAAGGCAAATGGAGCCTTAAAATGTGCTTAAACGGCATTTTTATGGACCTCAACATTCATCACATTTGCTGGTGCTATAATCTCCCCTCTCTTGTTTTTGATCAGCTTCGTGTGTTTGGTAGCGCCCGCAGAAGTGTACATGAATGAAACTGCAACGGGGCACAACTAAAACCAATGCAAAGCACACCATTGTGCCAGGATACCTATCCATGGAGAAGAGTCTTGCACGCTGCACTCTCACCTCGCCACCTTGCAATGGGGGACTCTTTTCTGAGATGGTGTCTGCTACTGGAGCCTCTTTCTGGGTTGTGTGTCGTGATCAAATTGTGGGACTCATTTCCCCCCGGTGCTCGGCAAATCTTCCGAGCACCAAATGTACAGGACCAGGGAGTGGGGCAAGCCAAAGGGGCAGACAGAACTAAAAAAAATGTCCCATCTGGTCATTTTCTGTCAATGGCCGATAGGGATTTCCAGCCCAAAATGAGCCTGAGCCAATATTATTCAGTTGCCCCTTCAGACCCCTCCCAGAGCAAATCTAATGTTCAATGGCCTGCAGAAGCCTTGTGGTTTATCGACCTGTGTGCCTATTCCTTGCACTTGTTCATAAAGACTCCAAAAAAGTATGCTTTCCCCACACAAAACTCAGAGCAAAATTGGTATAATTAGCAAACCATTTGTACAATATGTAAATTGCGGCTGCCTATATTTGAGGAACTGGAAAATGACATTCCAAATGCTGTTAAGTAGCCATTGCTGAGCATTAAGTGAAGCAGGAAGAGGGAGCTGCTGTGATGTTAAGTGGCAACAGAGGGAGGGGGAGTGTATTGGGGTGCAGATAAGCCCTTTCCTTATTCACTACTTAGCTACAGTGGCCAGCCAATGCGGCTGTACGGACACTGCAGACAGCCTATATCGGAATGAAATGCGGTTTTAGAGCTATGGAATTGTCCACCCTCAAAGCTATTAATCCAAGAGCTCTGAGGCTAATAACAGCTTCGATGGGCCGGCATCATTTTCAACTAGAATACCATGGGGAGGGGAAAGGATTATTGCTCTCCCTGCGGTCCCGATCCTGCTTTCTTCCACCAACCCTTCTTGTAGCTGCTCCTATTACAATGCGGAAAACAGGCGTGTTGAAGGCGTTTGTGTATTTAACATCACATTTGTTTGGGCTCTAAACTTGTGTGATGGGCAAGAAGTCTTTGTAGTTACACAGGACAAAGAAGATGCCAAAGGAATGAGCCGATATCTCAGAGTAAGAGTAACCAGAATACAGTACAGTGGTACCTCGGGTTAAGAACTTAATTCGTTCCAGAGGTCTGTTTTTAACCTGAAACTGTTCTTAACCTGAGGTACCACTTTAGCTAATGGGACCTCCCGTTGCCGCCACCACGCAATTTCTGTTCTCAAAGTTCTTAACCTGAGGTACTATTTCTGGGTTAGCGGAGTCTGTAACCTGAAGCGTCTGTAACCTGAGGTACCACTGTAGATGCTTTGCTTTTGGTTTTATAGGGAAGCACACAAACTGGAGAGATAAGCGTCTCTTAAAAAAAACAGTAGGCTTGAAACAAAAAACAGTGTGCAGACCAATCCAGTAAGACCTTGGTCCACCCTGAGAGAAAGCATGCAGACACAGGTTGAACCTTGCATGCTGCATAACAGTTTTTCCTTTGGTCAATGCAAATACCTAAAGTTATATTCCTTCACAGTGGCCACAAGGAAGCGAAACATTAACCAGGTGCTGTGTGATAAATAAACAAACAAAAGTACTTCCTCATAATTGGAAGTAGATTGGAACTGAAATTTAAGAGGATAATATTCTTTTGAACTACATACCTGCTATAATGCTATATGGAACTTGACAACTGGGCAACAAAAATGGATTCTCCATGTTACTATGGCCAAATGACTGGTATTGATGCATTGGGAAGATAAATGTGCAGCTCCCTTTATTCAATGGATTGAAGACCTGATTACACATGCCAACCGATGAACGGATTGCTTATAGACATAAACTTTGCACGGACGAATAGAATTAAATTTGGAACTCATTTACACAAAATACAGTAGGTTAAAAGTTGCAATTGTTAATTGTACCCTTTTATTTCCTTTTCCCTCTTCACTTTTTATTATTATTATTATAAAAAAACACTTTGTATGTGCTGTATTTAAATTTAAGAATAAATAAGTAAAAATAATTGGAATGAAAAGAGCTAATAAAATCTCTTATAGTCTGCAAGGGAATGTTCAGATTGCATAGAAATGAGGCCATGTTCAGGTCTCCTTTATGGTGAAATACAAAACACATCAGAAACATTATGCTACACTGCCCCTCGCTGAAATACCTATTATGCCACTTCCTTCCATTAAAATAAATACCTTTTACAATAACGTATTACAGGTAGTATGGATTTGTGTTACCTGATAATAGGTACAGACTGATGGATAATAATGACTGTTATTATTGAACAAGAGTTTTATGCTGTATATGATGGCTAATCATCAATTTCTTTATGCAGTAACGGCATTGTTCCATTGGCGCCAAACAACGGAAGCCTCTTTTTCCCATACACGTTATCTCTGTAGATCTGTAGCTGGCAGTGATTTTCCAGTTTTGTTGTTAAGATGACAAAGCCTACCAGAAGGAAGGACTCATTTGTGCATAGTCAGGGTAATGAGCAGGGGGGGACACAGTTCCCTGGGCTGTGGGGAAGGACTGTAGCTCAGTGGCAAGGCACCTGCTTTGAACAAAGCAGGCCCAGTTCAATCCCTAGCATCTCCAGGTGTCAGGGAACTGTCCTCAGCTCAGCGCAGGGTGGTGGAAGGGCTCTCGAGATGCTACAGAGAGCCCTGGCCCCACCTGACCAGCAGCACCTCCTCTTCCAGCGGAGGAAGCAGCGATGTCACTAGTGTGGAGGGGCATGCAGCTCAGAGGCTTGAGAGCAGAAGCTCTGGGGATGTTGGAGAGACCCTGCACCTCCCTCGTTCAGTGGGAAAGGAGGGAGACACGCCATTTCCGTCGCCCCAAGTGTGCAGAGGGGTGAAACGCAAGGAGGGGAGGCGGAGATTTCGGATACCGAAACTCTTATGTTGGGGTCCCAGCCGGAAGGGGCCACTCCCGGATTCTGCTAGCGACTGATACGGTCATGTTTTTCAGCACTGCACTGTAAATAGTTTGCACAATAAAACTGTTAAAAGACAGTTCGGACTCATGCCTGCTTACTCGTGAGCAACCCAACGCAGACCTGACACCAGGTAAGGCAGGGATAGATCCCAGTTTGCAGTCCTGGAGAACCGCTGCCTATCAGTGTAAATTGACCCATGTGGTATAAGGCAGCTCCCCCATGTTCCTATGGCAACATTGCAGGCTTGGGGGAGGGAGGACGGGCCCTTTGGAACTCCCTGCCTGTTGAAATCAATGTACTCTTTTCGGTGCCTGCTAAAAGCATGTTTGTTTAGGCAAGCCTATCCAGACCTGTAGAATATTGACAAGCATTTTGATATGGTTTTCAGCTTACCATTTTAAATATAGTCCCCCCCCCTACATTTCAAACAGATGTTTTCAAATGCTTTTTACTGATGGTTTCATTCTTGTTGAAAACCACTTTGAGGTTTAATTGCAACCAAGTGGAGTATAATTCTTGTGAAACAAGCATCCAGAGCTTTTCCATGCAGCAAGAATGGCAGGGAAGGATCAGAGAGCTGCAGCTGGACATGGAGCAAAGTAATGCTAAAAATCATGTCTTGCTATTCTTCCTGATAACATTCCTAGAATGACGGTAAGAGCTGTTCGACAGTGGAACGGACTCTGTTGGAAGGTGGTGGACTGTCCTTTGAGGTTTTTAAGCGGAGGTTGGATGGCCATCTGCCATGGATACTTTGAGATTCCTGCATTGCAGGGGGTTGGACTAGATGACCCTGTGATTCTGAGTCTGTCTTAAGATTCTTGGATAATACACACACACACACACACTACGAATTTTCTGTATTCTCTCTAATAACTACAATTTGTACACCTTTGATAACCATAAAATGCAGCATACTAATAAGGCATTTAAAATACAAAAGAATGACTCAAAGCTAATCACCCATCATGATAATCTAAACTGTAGTGTAAGAACTTTGAAATATATATTTTACCCATTATAAGTAAGCATAAGAGCAATTCTTTTCGTGACAAGAGGCAATTTGGGGGGAGCCACCGGCCTCAGTCACTTTCAGAGTAAGCAAAGGTGTGCTGGGGAAGCTCAGGCCTGTGAGATATATGCATAAGACACAGGTGTCCTCCATTGAATAAAATGGAACAAACCATTGAAAAATTCAGTGGCACTAGAATCAGTCAGCTAAAACAGCTCTGGAATTCCATCTAAGTTGAAGGTCACAGCTGATTAAGGAGATCATCTAAGAAATTTCCAAGGAAGATACAGTACAAGTGTTCATCTTCGCCTAGTGAAATTTCCCAGGAGGGTTCTGAACATCCTTAGACTGTCATTAGATTTCACTATCACCTAAAATGAATTTCGAAATGAATTTGGAGAGTCATCCTCGGGAGAAATTTTTAAGGCAAGCCAGAAACAGCAAAAATTTGCAGTAGGTTTCTCCACGCGGATTGCTATTGCAAAAGTAAATGTAAACTTAAGCCACTTGGGGAAATGTAAGTGTCTCTTTAAACCGAAATATGCTTCACGGTTGATTTACTATGGCCACAGATGATGGGAATAAATCAATTTTATTTTAATGTTACTAAAAATGCAACATTCCCCTCCTAAGTAATAATATGAACTTCTTGCAAAAAAAAAGCATCCCTCCCCACCATATTGCCTTTTTATTAATTAGCTGCAAAGCTCAGACTTGTGTTCCCTTTCCGGGCAACATTGCAATTCACAAGTCCCCTTTCCAAAACTCACCCAAAGATGAAAGGTGTATTTAACACAAGCCAACTATGCTAAGTAACAAAATACCTTATTCTGGCCATTAAAAGTCATAGAAGAAGCATCTTGAACTAGCTTTGAGTAACACTCTTGGGCTGCAATCCTAGGCACACTTCCTCAAGAGTAAGTACCACTGCAATTGATGCTACATACTTCTGCATACACAGGTTTCTCCCCCTTTCTGTTATATCTGCACAACCTTGTGAGCTAGATTAGTCTTAGAGATAGCGACGGGCCCAGGAACACCAAAAGAGCTTCATGGCTGAGTAGGGATTTTTTTTAAAAATTGCTCAAAAATGGGAGGGATATTGTGGTTATTATTAAGTGTTAATAAACAACCACAACAAATGTATTCCATGCCTGCTTTATTTAAATCTTGAATTTATCCCAATCATGATAATCTGAACAGAACTGCAGTAAATTATAAATTACTTTTGATCCCCTCCACCTGAAATTTCACACCTGGTCTTACACTGAACATAGCATGGTCAGACTTACAACAACACAGCTTGCTTACAATGCATGAAACTTGGGATTATTTTTATGGTTTAGGCGTAGCTGTTGGAGGAGAGCAGGGCTCTCCTGCCCTTACGAGATATGTGCCTTTTGCAGTATGGAACCACAATTTTAGGGAAAGCTCCACCTGTTGATATTCTATCTGTTGGACTTCTTACTACTTGTGTGTGACCCCTGGTTTATTTCTGGGTGTTCCACTGCCGCCTGAGAAAGAGGGTACAGATACGCATGCCACATAAAGTATACATAAATGTTAGGCAAATATGTGTCCTCTTTGGCGAATGCAGCAGAAGACCCAATCTACATACAGTATAGTGGGCCCAGTAAAGCCTTTTGGCACCCCTGCCCATACCTGGTATCAGCGCAACGTCAGGTGTAGGGCAGATGCATGTTGCTTTGCCAAAATGGCCTTGTGGGCCAAATGGGGAGGCCTAGCAGACTTAACAGTGGGCCAGATATTCCCCATGCCAGCTATAAAAGAATTCGGAACTGATCAGCATTTGGACAGTGCACTAAACAAATGCCACATGGATGGGATGCCGTGCAGCAGCACTGCCAGTTGTGCACTAAAATATTAACATGGACTCAACAAAATCCTAGCCCTTTGTTCCTCCCATTATACATTGGGAACATCTTGAAGTTAACATTCCTTTGGAGGCACAACCTTTAAAGCCAAAGAGAAAACACTGTATTTCTAAATACATGAACTTTCCTAAAGTAATTGGCTAAATGCACATAAATAACCATTTATTAAACAAACAATATGTGCCAAAACAAGGAAATATCCTGAAATTATGCTCGGGAGGCTGCTGGCTATCAGACATAACATCAAACCTCCCCCATAATCCTGTAATATATTATCAATATGTTCTATTTTGTCGAAGCTATCTTCATAATCAAGATACTATCATAGCCGCTGTGGGCATTGGAACTATTTTTAATTTTAATTTAAAGAGCAATTAAAGAAAGACAATGGATACACAAGATAATAAAGTCAGTGATTAGCGGCATGCAAACGACACAGGCTTAATGATAATACCTAGTCCTATTCTCTAAAGGGCCTGTCGAGAGAACCCTCTTCTTACTCGGGGGTTGTTCAGCTAATGTGCCTCAACCTACAATTACAACATTGCTGACACCATTAACCACTGAAACAACATCACTTCATGAAACCCTTGTTGTCTCATTAAAATGTAAAGGGTCAGGTAATTTGCCAGCTTTGTAGGTCTAGTTTTGTTGTTGATAATTAGCAAGCATTACCCAGAATAGGCTCCCACTGGGAACCAGTGAAACTTTGTGAAATATTAAAGAGGAAACTCTCTACATTTTACTGAAAACTGAAAAGATTTGCAGCTGGCTGTGACAATAGCTAGGTATCTGAAAATATGATTTGGTGCTGTGCTAAAGCCCAGCATTAATGAAATGTGTGTCAATTTTAGTTGTATAAAAATAATGCTGATGAATCAGGTCTAAATTCGACTCATCTGCCTCAATATAGGCAGGTTATATAGATCAACACACCCAAGAACGACTTATTCAGAGGTCTCACTGTATTGAACAGCACAAAGCCACATCCCTATATTCACTTAGAAGTAAATTCCATCAGAGGCAGCACTCTTACTTCCAAGTCAAGGTATTTAGAAGTGTTAGATGGAGAGTTTATGCCTCTTTGTGATTTAGCTGCATTTGTTAAAACAAGGAGATTGAGAGAGAACGTCTTGAAATTCCCGGTCCTCCTTTTATTATAACTTTCCTACCATAATTTTAAAACAGCTCCAATAACATTTACCATCAGTTAATATGTTGTCTGGGAACTGAGCAGTGTCCTGTTCTTTAAATGGATCTTTTGGAACATAAACCACATTCCAATAAAAAGTGAACAGAAAATTATGAATTCATTAAAACCACTTTGGTATCTTTGGTACTACATATAATATTTATATTCCAAATCCTGTAAAAATATGCTTTAATATCTTTAGGCAACTATAAGGGCTTAAATATTTATAAAATGGCTAAAGATAAAGCATAGCCCTCTTATTCCGACATACAGATGATGTAAGGCATGCAATCAAAGACAATAACACTTTCAACCCATTTGTCATCTTAAAGGAGCCTCTCGACTTCAGTTCCCTCGTGAGCCATCTGCATGAGAATTGTTGCCTGCACAGGGCACTCCAGAGGAGTTTGCTCCTTAAAAACTACCAAGAGTGCTATACTTCACATAAAACAGGGTTTTCGGAAAACGGAGACAAAACTATAAATTTGCAGGCAAAACAGCTCCGGGAGGGGCTTCAAAATACTGCTGTATTTATCTCTGGGACATCTGGGAAACAGGAAGCATTTTGATTTAATATTTCATAACACAGAGGCAATTGCTTCCTTGCCTGGTATATAATTAATGCTCATAAAGAGAGGTTGTTTGTTTGTGTGTGTGTGTGTGTGTTTAAATTTTATTTCTCAGTATCAGGTGATACACACACACACACACACACACACACACCTGCATATTAAAAGGTTCTGCTTTCCTTTTGAGATGCAGAACAAATAATAATACAAAGGAGCCATAATTTGTTTCTCTGCTACTATTATTTATGTTTGCAGTCAATGTATACAACCATATGCTTAGCAGTAGATTATATCCCTCCTCTACCCATTTTCGGCTTGTTCATTTGGCCAGAGCTGGCTTGACTTTAATTAGAAGCAGAGAGGCTGTGATCGCAGATGAGAAAGGTGCCTCTAACTGAACCAGCTATTTTCATACAAGCCCATCTGTTTGCAGGACCCTTGGTTCTCTTCTCCTCCACACGACTAAAGCAGTGCAGAAACCGTGTGGCCGCCCTGTTAACTGAGGAGCCAGCCGCAGGCATGCACATCCCCTTCCCTCCGACATTTGTGTTTCTCTTTACACAGGGCATGAAACTCACTTCATACTGCCCTTTTAGATTCTTGGTTAACAGAAACTCGGCTTAACGTAAATGCTGGCTAATGACTAATCCACCGTTAAATGGGGAAGGTGGATTCCCCAGGAGTCTTGTGGTTGGATCCCAATCTGGAAGCTAGCATGAACTGGCCCGTTCTGCCTTCTGCCATGTTGGGAGCAGCTCTCTCCTCTATCTTCTTTTTCAAAAGCTAGGCCTTAAAGAAAGGCATATCGGCACTATCCCCCCCCCCCCGGCTACTTCTGCTGAAGTTAACTCTGCCTTGCTACTGGTTACAAAGCCTTCCCTGGCTCATTGTTCAATTGTGTGTTGTAAACTAACGGAGGCATGGCAAATTCACTTGTGTTTGGCACACCACCTAACATGCATTTATGCCAAGAGTTCAGCAGTAACTGTGGTAGTGATGGCATGAGGTCAAATATTCTATAAAAAAACAACAACAACACCTTCCACTGCCCACAAACCATACCTTTAGAGCACATTTAAAGCACACACCTCACGAAAGAATATAGGGAACTGTAGTTTACCCCTCACAAAGCTGCAGTTCCCAGCACCTTTCTACAACAGCTCCTAGGATTGGGAGGGTGTGTGTGATATGCTATGGAAATGATGTCAGTGTTGCTGTGTTATCTGTTTAAACAGGTATAATTTTATTGTCAACTTCACTGCTGGGATTGCATAACTACATTATTCCAATATTACACTGCTGGTGCTAGAGTCACTGCTGGCACAGGTTTGTCTAACCCCAAACTCATTTTCTATTTTTCCCCATTTATTTACTTTTACACCATCTTGTCACAGACACCCCATTACAAAAACTGAAAATGGATCTCGCAACAAGATCACTTATGTGGCTAAAATACAGTTCCCAGGAGAAACTCCCATAAGTTGAAGTCATTCAGAAAACCGTTCTCTGAACATTGCAAGGCTGAACTACACCTGAACTGTTACGGTACAATCTGTCTTATAATGCCTTTGGAAAAAAATGTTACTGCTCAGTCTCTCTTTCTCCTCCCATTCAGCTTCAGAACTGTTCAAAGCCATAAGGTGTTTTTATTGTCTGAGAATCAGTTTTTAATGACATGCATTGTTTCAAAATCACAGCTTAAATAATTAGATGATAAAATAAAATTATTTGACTGAATATTCAGAGTTACTACTCAGAGGCAAATCCACTACATAAATTCCTGTTTAGGAATTTATACATATAAATTTATACTTATTTATATGTATAAATTCTGAAACAGTTGAGTATAATAATTGCCTTTATGTGTTTGGCAAGGAAGCTACCATGCACTTTCTATTTCAATTGAGGTATGTGTGTGATGTTTTGGATTTGGTGCCTTGCGGCAAGTATCAGCAGGTTTGAGGAGAAGCAAAGACACATAAGAAATTTTAAGAGGGAAAACTAAAAAAAGGAAAGTGGTAAGCACTATATTTTTGACAACATTATTCTGCGGTGCATACAACATACTTCAAACTTTCAGTTTACTAGTGTTGCAGCATCTGATAAACAAGAAATTTATCATATACTGATAACCGGTTCCCGTAAAAATTGTTGACCGTGCAGGCATGGCCAGCACCGATTGAGAGCGGTGTATCAAATGATACTTGAACATATGAATGGGCCACCATACATTATTTACAATATAGATGCAATGCGTATGTCCCTTCAAACTCAGTTATCTTTACAAAGCGTCAGTTCACACATGCTGTTGCGGGCAATTAAGTATACAGGAATCAACTAAGGGATATGTGTGAATCAGTCCTTAGCCTCCCTTTGGCTATGAAAATTTAGAGTAGAGTAAAAGGCCTGGCCTTGCCCACTTAAGAAATGGCACCTCAAGGATGCTGATTCTGTGGAAAGGACTCACACTCTTGCATGCAGTTTGAATCCACATAAACTTTCATTGTGGACAAATGGCTCCCACATTTTTGCAGTTGGGGTATTTGTGTGCTTTTGAGCAGAAGAAGAAGAAAAAACAGCCAGGGGAAAAGGGTTAAGTAGATCCTTATCCCCACCCCCACTAATGACTATGAGTAGCTGCGTTTCATTTTTAAAAATCCTGTGTAAAACAAACATGCAACTGTGTGGCGTGTGTATTTTCATTTTAAGTGCAATTATGTTTATTGGAACGTTGCCTATTTCTCAAGATTGCTCAAACTAGAGCAGTGGTTACAGAACCTGTTGGAAAGCTACGTTGTTTATTGTGTATTGTTTAAAAACATATCTCCAGGTTTTTTCCAGTTTTAAAAACTATTATTTGCTGTTTGTATTTTGTTTAAAAATCATCTTGAGAGACATTTAAAAGGCAATTCATGCATTAAATTATCATCAGCAGCATCATCATCACCTTGGTAAATGACTGATTCTGGGCCATATTTTCTATCTACAACATCTATAGTTAAAGCAGATAACTATGTGGAGCAAATGTCAAAGGCCACCAGCAATCCTCGCAGTTCCTGATGTTCTGCTGTCCCTCTTAAATCAGCAAAGAAAATGCTTCATCAGTCCAATCTGTGGATACTCGGCTCTTCTATTGAATGCTGCACATTAACTTTTGAAATAATTAACCACTTTAAAAAAAAACACAACCTATTTATTTGTCTTTTTCCAAGGGGGAAGAATGGAACCCCGCTTCTCAAAAATGTTACAAAGCCCCCCCCCTCCTTGATGAAGTGATTTTAAATAGGAGATGGGGCTGTATGTTTTAGGTTTGCTTAGTTGATCTTGTCAGTTTCAAAGGTGTTCGTTCCTTAATGCTCATTTGAAAAGTCTGGGGAAAAAACCCTGTTGTTCCTTATAAAATGTCTTTGAAATGACTATTTGGCTTTGACAATGATTTACTGCCTCAGAATAAACTGTTAAGATTATAAACAGCTGTTGAAACAGTTGATGGCAACCCAGCTAACTTTGTGCTGGTTTAACAGAGGTGAAACTGACAAATTATGGTTGGGACAGATTCCCTCACTATCATACAAGAATATAATGTACCCAGCGATCCATATAAAAGCAGTTTAACTTGTCAGGGTGCACATACAGGCACACCTGTGCCTTCATTTAGGGAAAAAAATGGGGGGGGGGAGTATAAACAAGCAGAGGAGGGTGAGTAACCCGGCAGGGGCAGGAAAACTGTTTCCACTGGAATTTCAAGTAAAGTCAAAGCAAAAAGACAATTTCATTGAAATTCCTCAGTGAAACACCTAAAGAATATCCATGGAAGCCAAAGAACTCTGATACCAGTTCCCCAGTTCTGTCTTTGCAGTGCTTTTTAGAATCATTAAATGCTTCAAACCTAGTGAAAATCTTCTAAATACTTGGAACAAATATTCTCAGATTTTGATATTTCATTGAAAATAGCACATTTAGTGCAGCCAAATTACTGCAACATACTCACACTTAACACCAGCGTTATTAGAATGCACCCATTTGTTCCCTCTCTTAGTGGCTACTTCTAGGCACCATCTCCCTCCTCCTTTGCCCTCACAGTCTTTAGCTTAGTTTGCCCACTACATTCTGTTTACAAATTGCTATGGAGTCCTCACATCAGGTGACCTCACATCACAATGACATGTTGTGATGTAATTGACAAAAAAAAATGCAGGCAAAGGAGGAGGAAGGAAATGGTATTCAGAACAGCATCAGAACTATTTTAATCCTCCAGCCAGGCAAGCAAGAGTTATTATCAGAGCTCAAGGACACATTCCATCCAGGAAAAAGCACTCAAGAAGGATACTGGTAGGGGTACAGACTGGGGAGTGAGTAGTGTGGGGAGAAGCCCCAGGGCCAGGCAGAGCAGATTGGAATTGCATTTGGCCCATGGGTCTGAGGGTCCTTGACCCTGTGTGACACCCAAAATAAGTGAACAATCTCCAGACAGGTGCTTTGTTTTTATTGAAAAGCAGCCTTTGAAGATATGACTGAGGGCAGGAGTGGAGAGGTTGATTAACTATTCAGCTCCTTGCTCAGTCAAAATCCATCTCTCCCTATGACCTTCTTGCTCATTAGAAGGCTGGGATCCTGTATTTCCATATCTTTCTCTCCTACAGCTGGGGCAGGTGATTTGGAATAGAATAGTGGCAGGAGACACCTCCCCCCAAAAAACCCACAAAAAGAATACAGCTTTACATATGCTAATTTATAAATAAATATATAAACAAATAAAAAGGTGCATATTATTAAATGATGGCTGTAATTGAAATAGGATACATCTCAATACAATAGTGGGGAGGGCTGTGACCAGGTGAGCAGGTATGGCAGCTCACTTTGCTGGCTAGGTGCTAACTGGGCAAACTTCAATGTCCCTGTTCTCAACTTCTTAGGGGGTCTTTATCTTTTATGTGGGCTTGGACCAGGCAGATTCCTTTCAAATAGGAACTGCCCTCTGTAGACTAGGAGACTCTGTCCACCCCCCCTTTATTCTGCTTAAAACGGCAGCCTCCCAGGGCAGCTGTTCCATAAAAGAAAAACTATTGGGAGACTGTTGATGTATCTCCTGTGTAACATTGAGTTTGTCCCTTAGAAAAAACAGTGAAAAGCTAGAGGGAAGGCTGGGTGCAATAGGATTTGAGGAAACAAAACAAGCAGGGACAGCACATTGAGATTTGATAGCGAGGGACAGAAATTAACCACTAGCTCTGCTGCTTCCTCCTGATACCTCTCAACAAAACTGATGTATTGTCAGTGAAAAATTGGCATGTGATATAACCTATCAGGTGGACTGCTTGGCTCATCAACTCACTTGAGTTTCATCTGTCTATATTTGTAGATGTACACATGAGTAAACCCTGAGGTTCATATGGCCAGAGGATTGCCGCCAATGTTATTCTCTACAGAAAACAAGCAGGTGAAGCTTTTCCAGGTTCTGCCTAAAAACATTTATGGGTGTCAATCTGCTGTTAAAAGCATAGAAGCTTGGACAGAAAGAATAAGGAGGAGGTGGCCCTGCATGGTCACTGCCACTGCATTTGGTGCAATTTCAGCTTCCCTGCATTTGAAAGCAGAAAGCTATGCCTAGCAATGGGTCAGGGTTTGTACCAAATGATGTGAATTGAAATGTTTTCCCAGGATAAATAATGCACAAACTTTTAAGCAAAAGGAAAGTGACAGCCGGCTCTGCAAATAAAAGCACTTAGTCGCCAGTAAGGAGCTGCAAAGTGGAGGCACTCTTTGCTGATCAGCAGAAATAGGATCACCATATATATATATTGCTGTTGCTGCTGCCACTGTGCTTCCTGTATATTAAGGACAGGATCTGTGGGGAGGGGGGGAGCTCTTCTGAGCAAGCCCCCCCCCCCCATTGACATTAATATTCAACCGGGGCTTGCGCAGAAGGGCTTTTTGCTGGGTTCTACACTAAAACTGCATCTCACAGAGAAAACTGTCACTCCAAATACAATTTGCAGCAAAGTTTATGCCACCCCTTTGATCTAATTGCTTTTGACAATGTGAACCGTGGTATTTAAGATCCTTCAAGAAAATCTACTGTTCTGTTGTGAAAGCACAATAACGAGATCAGAAGTAGTGCACACGTAAGTGGCACAAACCTCCATGAAGCTAAGTGTTTCCTTACTGGGTACTTTTGAATTTTAAAGAGTAAGTATCTCAGCACCATTCCCACTCAGAGCCAAATGGCTTACTGCTTGTTCCCAATTTTGAGCATGAACTGCTGTCCAGGCCCTTTTAAAAACTGTGACCTAGGAACAGATTGTCCATAGATCAACAGAACAGTCTGTTTCTGGCCTCTCTCAGTTCTGCATATAAATTAAGTTGGGTATTACAGTGAAGTTTATAAATTCAAAGGATCTGTATGAAAATTCATATTTAAATATATCTTTTCACTCAACGCAGTCCTGAATTTGTTTTTTCCCCAAAGTCAATATTTCTTAATTGTTTATTGTAAGATATGCAGTTTTGTACATTGGTTTAAGTGGAGAACTGCATCAAAATGTGAAATCCGAAAGTTAACTGTGTTCTGATCGGTATGTTAGCCTCAGAGGTGCAAATCAGGCCAATCACAAAGAATCAATTCCTCAAGCATTCCTAATGTTGAAGTTGTACGTTTAGATAATAGGGCATGGTTGCAGTATCATCAAATCGCCCATATATTCAATCAGGACAAAATAATAGGGTTTGAAAAAAGAATCAAAATTACAGAAATAATTATTACAAAATTCTAAAAAGAATATATCCAAAATGTATATTAGAGTGGGATTTAAAGGATGAAGAGTTGAAGGAGGTCATGATTAAGTGGGCGCGTGATATACAATTCGACTGGAACAATGGGAGAAGCTATGGAAATATGCTATCAAATTTACGGCATGTTATACAATCAGAGAGAATTTAATGAAAATGCTATACCAGTGGTACTTAACTCCAGTCAAATTGGCAAAAATTTACAAATTAAAAACCAACACTTGTTGGAGATGTAAGAAAGAAACCGGAACCATGTATCATATGTGGTGGGAGTGTGGACTTATCAAACAATTCTGGAATACAGTGATACCCCGGGTTACGCATGCGATCCGTTCCAGGTCGCGGTACATAACACGGGCGTGCGTATCACGAACGCACGAGGAAAAACCCCCCAAACCCCAGAAGTAGTGCAATTTGAGTGCTTCTGCACATGCGCAAAGTGTGCAGAATGCTTCTGTGTATCCAGAGGTCGTGCGCGCTCTGGAAACACTTCCAGGCGTTCGCAACTCGAACGTCCGCAACACGGGGTATTCGTAACCTGGGGTACTACTGTAATATATATGAGGAAATAAAAAATAATAATATTTAAAATATCCTTTATTAAAAAGCCAGAAGCATTTCTTCTAGGCTTAATTACAAATTATATTCCTGGTGATAAAAAGAAAGTATTCCTATATGCGACAACAGCAGCCAGGGTGCTTATAGCTACAGATTGGAGGACGGGGGGGGGGGGGGATTCCATGAGTAAAAGAGTAGCAAATCAAACTATGTGAATACATAGACTTGGCAAGGTTAGCAGCAGTCTTAAGAGGACAATCAGACCAAAAATTAATAAAAGAATGGGACTGTGTTCAAGAGTATATGAAAAAAAACATTGTTCTGGAATAAATATATTGATATGTGATGAATGAAGTTTGCAGGCTTAAGAAAAAAATAGTTATGAAAGGCATAAAACTGGAAGTAAAAAATGTACATATACATATAACACAACACAACAAAAAAGAAAAACGGAAAATTTGAAGTCGCTAAAGGATGGAAGGAAGTCAAAATGTATGTATGTATGCATGGTTATGTTTTGTTATAATAATTGTTTTTCTTGTTTGTTTTTCTTTCTCACCCTTTTCCTCTTTGTTTTAGTTTTCTGCTTAATGTTTTATTTTATTTGTATCTTAAGTTGTAACTTGGCATGGAAAAAAATAACTATTATTATTCACACTCTCCTCTTTAAAAATCTTAACAAGAATTGTGACAATGCCACTCGTGTAATCTGCCACAACCCAGCATCTTAAGATTTAGAATGCTATTAGTGTCTTTGACGATCCACCAACTCCAACACATATAGGTGCAAGGCAAACTATTGGACACATGTTATATGTATGAGCAATGTAAAACGGGATAAATCTATGGAAGATTTGTTGGTAACTTCTACATGATTGGATAATCAACCTGCAGCTCATGAAAGTCACCATTGTGTCTTCTGTGAGTTCCGCCCCCTATTACAGTGGAGCTGAGAGTGGATCACTTGCACAAGCAATCATCGGTTTCTCAGTGTTACGCTGGATTTTGTGTACTGAAGTGGGAATATCTAAGCATCTCTATTTTGATATCTTCTGAAAGCAAAAGCAGAATTCCAAGTCTCTAGCCCCTGTGCTTACAGAGCCCAGCTTGAAAGTTCAGAGTCAATTCAAACGTTCAGGTGGCAAACTGCTGTACTGCCTTGGGACAAAAAACAGCATCACTGGCTTGAATAGGTTTTCAAAGAGGCCCATCACATTAAAAGCTTCCCACGCCTCCTAAAATGCAAGCATCCTCATGTGGATGGTGATGTTGGTGTATTTTCAAAACATGTGTTCCCCCCCCCCACACACACATTATGAGGATGTCGCAGTTATACAAGGACTATCGCTCTCGATGCCTCTGCAATTATATTTTCTCCTAGGCCCCTTTTATAGATGTGTTGGTGGCTGCTCATAACACAGCAGAATGGGTAAGAACACATAGGAAGTATTCCTTATATGGTTTTGGCAGGTTTTCAATATACCAATGCAAACTCCTCGGGGTGGAGGGAAAGTGTTCTACTCTGCCCAAGCATCATGCGGGGTGTGGTTGCTTCTATACAATTGCATTGGGATAGCAGCATATAGGAACCAGGAAGTAGAATAAATAAGGTTGCACAGAGCAGTATTTGCCTTCGCTACTGTGCTGCGTAGATATTCTCTCCATAAGCAACTTTGTTTTGAATATAAAAGTGGGATGTTGAAAACAATTACAATGTACGATTACTATTGTTGGTGTCTCATCAAAACTTCAATTATTATATATATATATTATGATATATTATATCAGCTTAAGCCTTATATATTTGGGTTTGCTTCTGGAGTGTTAGCAGAGGGAGATATATATATATATATATATATATCATTTCATAGGATGGAAAGCAGAGGCAACCTGAAGGCAGAGTTGGTAATAAACAACAAAAACACATATTAAAAAATATATAAAACAAATGCACAAAATACAGAGATTTTTACTTGTTTTGCATAATTCTTATTGGTTTGCTTTTTTCTGCGTTGCAATAATGGGATCTGATAGGAAGCGTACAAGAAATGCCCAGTCTTATTTGTGCATTATCATTTTATAGGGTGTTTGTTTTGCTTTCCTAAGTGTTTTTATCCAACCTTGGGATAGCACTGGTGAATAGTGTGGGGGTCAAACACAAAGGACTGCATTCATGTAGAAATCATGTAGAATTGTAAATAAATTGTGAGAATCTTCATGCGCATCCTATGAAGCCAAACTTTCCATTCTTTCCCCTTTTTCTCTCTCTCTCCCCCCTGCCTTTAAAAAGTATTATCATTATTTAAAAGGTGTTATTATTGTGCTGTGTGGCACTTGGCTGCTATCTTGCGGACAAACACCCTTGTCAGAGAACATTTGCAATTATCCCATTTTGCATCCGGCGTGAGGAGAAGCCACCTCTGGCTATGTGATGTGTAGCAATGTGACTTCATTGCTATAAACTTGGGAGGCTGCAGAATGCTACAGATTTAGCAATCACCCATCTGAGAGTGAAATGAAATAAAATTCTACCACTCACGTCAATTTTTGCTCCCTTGCTAGGGTTGCCAAAACTTGCCTTTGTGTATGTGTGCAAACAGTGTGGTGTTGCAACCGTCCCTTTAAAACCCATCATACCAATCAGCAGGTTTAACTGTCAAGCAAGCTGATGTAAGGTCCCTTTGAATTACTGAGTGAGGGATATTCTTCCTGCCAGGTCCTGTCCCCTGTAGGCACTATAGAGAAGTATTATAGGGCAGTTCTTACCTTGGGAATTAGCCTGCAAGACCCCAATGCTGTCATCAAACTGCATAGACTTGATGTTGAGTGACGCCAAGATGCATTCCTTGTCCTGCAGCGAAGTATCATCAATATTATTCTGATTGGCTGACAGGATTACGCACATGTCGCAGAGGTTGATGTTGACAGCCCTTAAATCAGCTCGACTTAATGGTGTACCCTTCGGCAGAGAGAGAGAGAGAGAGAGAGAGAGAGAGAGAGAGAGAGAGAGGAAAAGGGGAGGGAGGTGGAGGAAGAAATGGGAAAAAAAACACAAATTAAATACTGCGAAGGAGCTTTGGGAAATTATTTAACAAGTATCTTTTTTATGCTCTGACATTAAGCTGGTCTAACTATGTGCCAGGGAATAGAAGGAATGTGCTAATCTAAAGGGTAGTTGGTGCTGATGGCAGCATTTTAGCGTTAAGTCTCAATACTCAGTCAAGCTATTACTAACAAACAAGAAGCAGGAATGTTGCCAGAGCTCTGCATCTTGTCTGCAACTCAGAATTGCCTTGATTTCAGTCACCCTTGTTTGGCAAGTTCTTGCCTTCCAAGCATAGGAAGGGGTGTGTTCAAGTGTCTTGAATCTTGGGCCATGCTAAACCTGGGGGGGGGGGGAGAATGCTCTAAGCAGGATGCTCTGCACACCCAAATACAAGGAAAACACACACTAGGTGAAGTGATACCCAGCAAAGTGTAATTAGTTTCTAGTCAGCCCCCACCCCGTGTATTTCAACAAACTGTAATTTAAAACAGTGTGATTGAACTATTTAAAAAGAAAAAAGGAATTGTCTCAGTGCCTATTCTTCTGGAAGCAAAATTACCCATCCGAATGTAGCAACATTTTGTAATGCTCTTATGGATGTGTATAAGTTTTGGACTGATGTTTACTTGGGAATAAGGGATGCTCAAAATCATTGCCGCTCCTGTGAGACAGCCACTGAAATGCATTTATCCACTTCACTGTTCCAAGTGGTAGACATCAATTCTTTGACAGGCCTTTCCTGGTGCAATGACACATGCATGCATATGGACCACAGCAAGGGGCTAAATGCCTGTGTGCTAATTTCCAGCCACTTGATGCATGATCAAATATTAGTGTTTTGAGGGGGCTTCCACTCGGCAGGCTACAATGTATGCCAGTGTATAGTGTTTACAGTCTAGCATGATTTCCTTCTTAGCCACAGTGGTTTGCAAATGTTGCATGGATGAGGGTCGATGGCCAACACAGATCTGAAAATGTGACAGATTTGCCCTGGATGCAGCACAGGAATGTGCATTTAGACATGCCCAGCACCTTGGAGAAATGAGGCATGATAGAGCGATACATTAGTAATTATTAGTTGCCTTGTTTTTTGGGGGACAGCGAGGTCACTCGTGATAGCTGCAGCTTTGAGAAGTAACGAGCAACTTGGATAGAAAAGTATTTCACACTTCAAGCTGGGTTTAAAGCCTTGTTACTTTTAGGCAGAAAAGAAGAAATAAAAGAAAACAGACAATATTAATGCAAAGCATTTGATGTGGAAATCATTGCAATTCTCTTGCTGCTTTGCAGCTTGTTCGCTGGGTATAAACAGCAACCTAATAGAAATTTGCACTATCGTTAGCAGTCAGGCATAAATGGCAACACCGAGTAGTGAAGAATTGGGGCCCCTTCAGTTCAGGACTCGTTGTGTTAGAAAGAAATTCATATCTTCTGACTGTATACCTCCTTAAAAAGATGAAATGCCACTGTCAGGCTGTTAAATAAAGCAGAGCCAGCGGGCCAGCCTTTCAAAGGTCTTTATGGATGCAGATAGATTAGGTAGATAGACAAATAATACAAAAATGTTTCCAAAGGTTTCATAGGCATAAATAATGCCATAAGTAATGACTGTCATGCTGTCAGAAAAAATCATAACATCAAAATTGGCTGCATGCAGGGCACTCAAGCAAGTGTTCAAAAGATAACATAGCTAACATATTTGATAGCAGCTGAAATTCATCCTTGACGAGGGACTGAGCACATCGGCAAATTTCTTCTAATAAGGTCTCTCAGGGCTTAGTTTTCACAGATACAACAAACAGGGAAAAGGCCAAGTCCTGAGGCCTATAACCGAACAGGAGTTTTAAAAAAAGAGGAAGCCCAAGATCAAAGCCAGTGTGGTTCTGTTCAGTTGGTGCACAAGAAAGAAAGAAAGAAAGAAAGAAAGAAAGAAAGAAAGAAAGAAAGAAAGAAAGAAAGAAAGAAAGAAAGAAAGAAAAGAGGTGGCATTTGGACTTACAGGCAATATTGAGAGTTTGGGGAAGTTATGCATTGTTTCCCATTCCCTCTTCAAGTATTCAAGGGAGCCCACAAACACAATGTGCTTAAGCTCATGGTAGTGGAAATTGCTGGCTCTTAATGGCATCACAAAGTTCCTTAGTCCAATCAGCGCTGATGTCATATCACCAAATATGCAAACCACCACATGGCCACTTAACACTGTCATGGCTGCTTCACTTCGAGTCTGGAAAAGCAAAACAAAGTCAGTAAGGAGGACAATAAAGAATATTAATTAGGAGGAGGAGTAAACAAACAAACAAACGTGTGTGTGTGTGTGTGTGTGAAGTCTGGCCTTGGGAGCTGAGAGGTGCTCTCCGAATTAAATATTTAGGCTTCATTTTGCTGGTGGTAAGCATCACTGAATTCAAGGGCTCATCAGAATACCAAGACGGGTGTGGGGTACTTTGACATATGTGACAAGCAATAGTTGATTCTCTACAAAACACATATTTCAGGGTCCACCTTTGGATGAACAAACTCCAATCATGCAGTATATTTTCAAGCTTATCCAGACATAGGAATCATTCACAGGAGTGTGATCCCTCAACAGAAAAGGAAATGTCTAAATCAGCCCTAATATAAATCTTATGAATTGAGTGGGATTACTTAGGGTTTAATGCATGATTTATTGCTAGCAATCTGATATTCAATGGGAATTGATGGACCATTGCTGCTGTACTAACACACCACATTGATCACCGTTATCCTGTTCCTTGCAAGAGTGGCATAGGCAGCAAGGAACAGCAAACAGTAGCCTTAGCCCATGTCTCCTGCCTTAGTCAGTTTAATGAGCAACCAGCCAGGGAATGTGTGTGCATGAACGCCCGCATTTCCATGTATTATTTACTACAGTTCGCATATTTGCATTGTTGGCAGACACAGAGAGCAAAACTAAATAGATTATTTCAATCTCAATCAGCAGCCGCAAAATTGTACAGATAATGATTTCAATTACAGGGCAATCCCAAAACTTGGTAATAGTGGCTCCTGCCTAGCTAGGAAAGATAAATCCTATCCCAGAGCTATATACAACATATGACTGTTTGAATATTAAGTAACTCTGCTCCTTCATCACTTGGAGGAGCTATGTGGTGTTCTCTCTCTCTCACTTCTCCCCTTCAAATCTATCCTAAAAAACATTTTCAGTGAAGTCCTGGCTTAACTACAGCTGTAATGAGGATTATGGGGCACTCGCCACCTTTATCTCATCCTTTAGAAAAAGGACCGTAGCTTAGTGATACAGAGAGTGGCACTGTGGTGTAAACCACTGAGCCTTGGGCTTGCCAATCAGAAGGTCAGCAGTTCAAATCCCCACGACGGGGTGAGCTCCTGTTGTTTGGTCCCAGCTCCTGATAACCTAGCAGTTCGAAAGCACATCAAAGTGCAAGTAGATAAATAGGTACTGCTCCGGCGGGAAGGTAAACAGCGTTTCCGTGCACTGCTCTGGTTTCACCAGAAGCGGCTTAGTCATGCTAGCCACATGACCCGGAAAAACTGTCTGCGGACAAACAGTTGCAACAACAACAACAATGTAATCCTGGCTGCACATGCCTTGTAGCCATTCTCTGGCACATGTGCATCTCCCATTTGGATCATAGCCCCAACCCCAAGGACCAATTCTTTTGATTCGGTACAAGCCAATCAGGTGTAGCAGCACTCTTTTCTAATGTGAACCCCTTGCCAAAAAGATACGACATAATTAGACTATAGAATTAAACTGAAATAACTAGGGATTGGGGCACACATTTTTTATTTTCTTTAGAAGGTTGAAAGTGGAGTGAGAGAGCCATCATCACATTTAGTATGACCACACATTGTTTTAACATTGTCTCCTGTGTTGATATATCGCCCATGAAAGTTCTTAGCACTGCAGATGTTGACTATAGTAAGCTGAACTGGTTATATGTTGAGTTGCTATGAAATGACTCTCTCCCACTCACACACCCCTTTTCCATGTGCAAATAGAATGAATAAATGTTAAGTCACATCCTGATCAGGAGGCCACCCCCAATGTCATTCTTTTTTTACTTGCAAACTTTCTGAAGTGGAACATTAAGGTCATTAGCGTCATATCTGTTTGAAATATATTTAAAATATTCTAGCTGACATCTGTCGCCCTCAGTTATTTAAGAACGCAAGGAAAAGTTGTCTCTGGTGGTCTAATGAACACTGTGGAATGCATATCAATTTAAACAGTTTTGAATCAAATTCGTAACAATTTACTCAGTGGAATTGACTGCTTTATCGATTGCTTAAATGCCAATATTGCAATTCCAGACAATGTCATGGTTATTATACAAACTCCCTGAGGAGCCCGAGGAACAAGGTTTTGTCTCCCAATCGTTAGACTAAACCAGAGCTGTCACCATTATTGGTTGCACCATTTAGTGGTACAGGGAAATCTTGAGGAAGCAGACGCTGGAAAAAGCTGCATCAACTACAACAAAGTGAAGACACACCAGGGAGTTCATTTCACATATCATCAGTTTTGTCTATGAGATGTGGAGCTGCTACTCTTTGATTCAAGCACACGAACATAAATGGCACAAACTTTCACTGAACCTAACAAACTAGAAGAGGCCTTTTGATTATATTTAATTAGTAGAGTCAGTTTGATGGCTGGCCCCACAAGGAATAAAAGGAAGATGGAGAGAGCCCAAATTAAGGACAGACAGCAAGAGCAGCAGCTTTACACTTCAGCTTGTTGGGCTGAGGACAGAAGTTGATGTTACGGAAGACACAGGGCTGTTGCCAAAAATGGCACTCTCGTGCTGGAATTTTCTGCCTCTGTAACCTGTATAGAATCGCTTGGAACAAGTCACCCAAGGGACAGGTGAGCAGATAATGCCACAACATCACAACATAAAGAGGAGTAGGCTCAACATGGAAATGCTGCTTTCAGCAGCAACCTCATGTTCCTTGTCTAAAATGGCCCTGCAAGTGTGAGAAACCGAGGAAACCGCTTACCGAAATTGAAAAAACACGCTGGCAGTTATGAGATGCAAGGCAGAAATATCTTCTTTTGCATTCTCACCTGGTTCTGAAAGGTCAGCTGTTACATCTAGGCTTTGCCTGTTTACTTCAATCTAATGAAAGTTCTTGAACTTTGCTGTTGGACTGGACTGAAAAGAGAATTTCAGTACTGTATCTATGGAAACTTACTTTCACAATCTACTAGCATTTAGCAGAAGAATAGCTCAAAGGCCACCACAGATATTTCTGAGTGTAACATAATCGTTCGCATTATGGTAATCAAGGCTGCAGCATTGATCAGATTAGCTGTAGATGAATCAGCTAACTCATAAATCACATTTAAAATGTTGATTCTGAATTGGACTTTAATATTGCCAACTTTGTTCAATCATGTTAGTGGCATAGTTATAAAGCATCCGTGGCAAAACATTGGCGTTAAAGGATCTCTTGACCTTATGGGTTTTCCGTAGAACAAATGACTTATTTGTATTTAATTAAGAAACCTATAATTGAATGGTCTCAAATTATCATGTGGAAAACTAAAGCTGTGGTTGTTTGATTTCCTACCTGACCTTAAAGTTCCCTCTCTTTGCTCCCAGCAATGAAGGTAGAGGACCTGAAGATAAGCACAATCTAAACCTGTGGTAAATTATGACACCAGGCAGTCTGAAAAGCAGATCCTGGCAGCAAAGTGGGACAAATGGCTGTTGAATATTCACAAGGAACAGGAAACCTCAGGGCTGTGCCCACCAAAAATCTGTGGACCTAACAACAGTTGGGAAAATGGGTTGGCTAAGGCACACACAGCCTACACTCCATAGATAGTTCATCCTGGAGTTCATTACTCACTGAATTGGTTATATGCAAGGAAATAAACAAAACAGAGTGCAGTCTGATAGTATGATATGACTTGGGAAGTGCTCTTTCCTTGCAAATACCCACCAAAATAACCTTGTCAATCTCCTTGGCTGGACACCAATGAAACATTCCCGTGGAGTCGTATTTTTTCACATTGCAATCCATGTTGTCAACTTGTTCATTTCCAGGTATTAATAAGGGGTCGTGTCTGAGGAAGAAGAAAAATGTCAAGGTTAATAGCAATGGAAGCCATAACTAGGAGCAGTGCCTATAATATGGTTTGACGCACCTGCTTTTAAGACGATAACAGAAATATGAGGTTATATTTAAATTTGGGGAACTGAGAGGGGAAGAAAGAACCTCACAATAACGTTTTATGAAATACAAGTGAGAGAGAAGTTTGGATTTGATATCCCGCTTTATCACTGTCCTAAGGAGTCTCAAAGCGGCTAACCATCTCTTTTCCCTTCCTCCCCAACAACAAACACTCTGTGAGGTGAGTGAGGCTGAGAGACTTCAGAGGAGTGTCACTAGCCCAAGGTCACCCAGCAGCGGTATGTGGAGGAGCAGGGAATCGAACCCGGTTAACTCTTAACCACTACACCACACTGGCTCTGTCTTTCTCTCACCTTATGGCCCATTAATGTCCCTGCCCCCCCCCAGTCCTCATTCCTTCATCCAAATAAACATCACAAGAGTCTCTATTAGCATCTGCAGTGGAGTAGAAGGGATAGCTACAGAACCCCCATGCTAACTGATTAGCATGAGGATGGGAAGCCAATTGCTTGCTTTTACCGCATACAACTTTTGACGTGACGCTCTTCGAAGTAAAAGCTTAACAGGCTGCACTTTAAATATTTTAGCAATTTGCCCAATCATATTTTGCTTTTCCAAACTGAAGCCCTTTAAAGATTCAGCAGTATGTCATTTTACAGCAAACTGACTAACAAATGCCCACATCTAGAATACATGATTTTAATACTAAACAACAATGCCCATTTTCTATGACAGCTACAGCATTTGTAACAACCTTCAAGGCATTACTTGCACTAAAACAAAACCAAATAATAATAGTAGTAATAATAGTGTGCTTCATCTTTACATATTTAAGAGAGATCAGGAGACAAAAAGCCTGTAAAATCAGGCTACGTCTGCCACAATGTCCACTCCCAACATGCCACACCGATCATGCCCTCTTGAGTCTCCAGCTTTAATGATTAATGCCAGTTTGCAGACTTCTACCACCCTGACAGCCCTCCCCTTCTCCAACCCAGCTCAGACGGAAGATGAGAAAACTGTTGAAGGGTGCATCTTACCCCACAGAGGGCTGTGGCTATGGGGTTGCGGGCTCCAGGGTGAATCACACTGTGCACCCTCCCTACCCCGCCATATGAACCATATTCATATGTGCTAATGAGTTTTCAGTTGTGTTCTGGCACAATGCTGCTCTTCCACCTGCTTCCGTGTCACCTGTTAGGCAAATTCTGAGGTGTCAACTTTACAATGAATGCACATTATGCATCACATAGAGTGATCCCTCACATCTTTAATCCAACTTCTTAGATCCATGAACAAGAGGGGTTAACCAATGCAAGTTTGAGTAAGTTCCACCCATTATTCATAATGTTTCTGTTTTGCAGGATGCATTCTAATTTTGATTTCTGAAGAGCTAATTGGATTTGTAAATTGTATAGCTGGGATGGTGAACCTGCAGCCCTCTTGGTGGCGTTCTCATCACTCATCAGCACTCATCAGCTCCAGCCAGCATGTTCAATGAGGATGGTTGGAGCTGTAGACGACCACAAGTTCTTACACTTTTAGTCCATTCTCTTCCTGCAGTGCTGTGAGTTACCTTTTCAATGCACTCTGTAGAGGATCCCTGCCCCTCCTCCCATGCCTGCTTTTTCAAGAGTTGCAAAAGGACTTCCAGGTGAATGTGTGGGTCCTGCCCAGATGTTGGTTGGGTGTTTGGGATTACCTCCTAGGTAGTAGGGCTGCTATTTGTGGCCACCGGCACCACATTAATACATTCCCCACTTGAAAAATGGGGGGGGGGCTGTGTAAACCAATTTGCCCCACTCCCCCAAGGGATGGCTCTGAGCCCAAGTCACTTAATTCTATATTCACCAGTTCCTTCTGCGGAGTTGAAGGTTATTGGGCTAGCATAATGGTTTTCAAACTGTGTTCTGTAGTCCCAAAGTTCCTTGGAAACATATCAAGGATTTTTCAATGAGAAGAATTGTAACGGTGGAAAAGCTTATTTGGAAGATACATTGTCTGCCATGACGAATTTCCTCCTGCAATGCAGAGTCATGGGGTGAGGGGATTGGGTGGGTGTGCTTAATGATATACTGTACTCCAAGTTCATCTGCAGCAATACAGTACTGTGGTCCCACAGGCTTGGTCAATGGCCCATGTAAATTGAGTGTACACCCTAGAACTTATTACAAAATGCTCTATAACACACACAGGTTCTGTGGCAGATAGTTTTAAGTTTCTTAGTAGACATACTGATGCGCAAAGTGTTTCTGAAGCTGGAAAGTATGAAAGCCACTGGGTTAATGTGTAATCACATAACATTTGGGGAGTTGCTCTTAATTCATCTTTATCTCCCCTCTGCACCCCCTGCATGCGTGCACCGGATTTTGACCAAATAAAATGAATGTGTTCATCCTCAAGCCAAGTGTGCTCATCAATGGATGCAGCTTAGAGTAAAACTTGCATTGCTGCAGAGTTGCAAAGTGGGAGTTTGTGAATATCTTTACTGGTGGTGCGGGAAGGAGACCCCACTTGTAAGTAATTAAGATCATTATTTTAACCCCGATGGCCAGAGGCTGTACGTTTTCAACGCACTGCAACATCCACAATTTCGTGCAAGGAAATAAACAGAAATCAATTGTGCACGCTTCAGAAAAGCTACCAAGCTACTTTTCTCACATCTATATCTCTAGCCACATAAATAGCTTCTCTGTTCTTATGGCAAAAATTATGTGCGCCTGAGTTAAAGCGTAGAGGAAAGTACAATCTTTTCAGGGTTTTGCGGAGCATATAATGCCACTTATCATCAATTAAACTCAAGAGCGACACTAAATGCCATGCTACAGCTGCAAACCCAAAAAGCCTGCCTGGAAGACAACAGCCTAAAGCAAAACCGCAAATCCCTTTTCCAGCAAACCTGCTGTGAGATAGCCAGCATTATATTTTAAAGAGCAGTGCTCCCCTTGCAGCAATTTACAAGTACTCTAAACACATTCAATTGGCGTTTTCAACTCTGGAACTTTTTCTTCTGAACTGACCTGGAAATGGAGGAAAAAAGTCAAAAGAATGAAAAGGATTCACTCCCCCGCTCCCAGTTCAAATTCCATTCCATTCCTTTCACGCTCTCCACAATTCTAGCACTCTGTTATTAGGGTATGTATTTTTTTTGGCGTTTTTATATTGTAAACTGCCCTGTGATCTTCAGGTGAAGGGCTCAATAGAAATGTAATAAATACTAATAATAATTATGGGGGTCCTGTTAGTTTAAGATGAGAATTGCCAAATGGCCCTACAACCAGTGCTTTTTTTCTAGGGGAACGCAGGGGTACACATACCCCTAAACATGTTGTGAATCTAAGTTTGGCTTCATTGAGGGGCAGTATTTCAATATGAACAGAAAAATGAGCGTACCCCTAAACATTAAAAAGACTGCCTAAAACATTTTAATCACGGTTTTACTTTGGGTTGGGGGGGGGGCTGTATGCCTGAATTCCCTCTAATTCCTGGATCCAGCAAGGATATAATTGCTGGAATAGCAAAGGCAGCTTTTTGGTGGGGTAATGGCTTAAATATGAGTCGTTAAGGTAACATAGGAAGTGGCTCTGTGCCAGAGGTCAAATGGGTGGGACTCCTTTCCTCAACTGGTTGTTGTTTAAAAGGACAAAGGCCAGAGTTGGGTGTGAGAGCTAGAAGCAGGCGGCAGGCAGGTTTCTGCTTGAACCCAAGGTTGTGGCTATGGGAGAAGCAAGAACTCATTGGAGTGTTAATGCTATTAGCCCCTCCATCATAGGCTCAGGTTGTATTTAAATGTAAATAAACCACATATCCTAAAGACACCACCGTCTCAGCTGTCCCTCATTCCGAGGAAACTGAACGCAGGGTAAGCATCTGCTTGGAGATTGGTGTGGCGTGCAGCAGTTTGATTGCATAAAAACAGTGAATGAAATTACTATGCAAAACGATAAGGAATCAACAGTGTGCTTTTGTAATTCTGCTGACAATCAGCTATTAAGAGTTGTGGTCCCAACTCAGCAAGACTTGTTGCTGAATAAACAGCAGGCATAAATCAAAGGATGGCCCAATGATCTTATGCCACTGAAATTTGGGGTGACAGTTCACACTCTATGAGTAAAAGGTCTAGTTTTGCTCATGGAATCAGAGTTGGAGAGGTGATGGTCAATCATCTAGTCCAACTCCCCTGCTCTATGCAGGAAATCAAGACCTAGAACATCCTCAACCGATCGACAGAACACTCTCTGCTTGAAGATCTGCTGAGGATTTCTTGCATTAAAGCCTCTGCTGGGACAGTATATTTAAGGAAAGTTATATGTCACTTGACTGTTGTAAAACCTCTAAGGCAGGTTACAAAAGATATTAAGGTTCTCATTTCTAAACCCAGTTAAAAAACACATCAACAATTACCAATAAAAGAACTTAAAACACATCAAGATCTATGTAGGCTTGCCTAAATAAAAATATTTTAAGTTGCTACATAGCTAGCAAATGCCTATTATCAAAACAAAACAAAACAAAAATTCCTTCCAGTACCACCTTAGAGACCAACTAAGTTTGTTCTTGGTATGCATGCACACTTCTTCAGATACCATGCACACGAAAGCTCATACCAAGAACAAACTTAGTTGGTCTCTAAGGTGCTACTGGAAGGAATTTTTTTATTTTTTTATTTTGTTTTGACTATGGCAGACCAACACGACTACCTACCTGTAAATGCTTATTATGTTATCTGATCCTGCACAAGCTTCACCCATGGTTACCCTAGGCTCTCCCATCCAGTCTTAAGCCACTATATACATATTATGTTTGTCTTACAAACATTATTCTACAGCTGCTTTATTGTGCATCAACCACCCACCTGCTTCTTCTTTTTAAAAATATTTTTTATTCATTTTATGAGAAACAAGTAAAACAATACCATTACAACACTGCAAACAAACCAACAATACAACTACACAACAAAAACAAACACAACATACATTTTTCTTAATTTCATCTAGCGTCTTAAGGGGATCTTTCACTCTGCAGCCCCCCTCTCAGTAAGTTCATACCAAATGCGCAACTTGCAAAATGACAGTATTAATAGAGCCTGACAACACATGAATGAGTTTGGGTTGTTCCAGCCTTTTGTTGTTATCCTCCACCTAGAGATTCTCACAATTAGTGAACAGGGAACAATGGAGTAAAAAGCCAAAAAAGTTACCCATTCCCAACATGATGCTATGTTGAGTGTTTTGTCAACAAAAGCTTTTCAGGTTGCCAGACAAAATGATTTCCCCCACACTTCCCCCTGTGTATCTGTTCTGAGGGTTGTCCTGGCCCACCGGGCCAATTTTGTGGGAACAGGAGCTGCACTGAAGGAGGGGGGGAGGACAAGGGGGAAACCACATAGCACGGGCAACAGCCCTTGTACAGACTTCCTCTTGGTGGGACTCATTAAGGGAATCCCACCCTATATGCTGATGCCTTTCTTGTGTCCTCAAGTGCCAGTATTTATTTATTCATGAGCTTTTTTTTTTTACTTATTTATTGTATCTGCCCTTTACCACAAGGTCCCAGGGTGGGTTATAATCATTTAACCATACAATATTATAACCCAGTAACACAGCTTCAAACAAACCAAAGAATGTACATCAGGCAATATATCCCACATAAATGACACAAATATTAACTGTCAAAGACCAGGTAAAAAAAAATATATATCTAATGAAGACTATATAATGAGGATGATTGATGCACCTCTACAGGGAGGGAGTTCCACATTTTGGGAGTTGCTAAAGAGAATAACCTCACCTCGGAAACCATCTCCTATATTTCCAAATGAGCCTATAGTTCTGTAAGTATATATTAATCTTTCTGAAGCTAAGCAGGGGTGGGATTTGACTAGTATCTGGATGAGAGCTATCTAGGAATCCTATGCATCCTACTCTCATGGGGGAAAGATGGGAGAAAAATAAACACATCTGTAGCCATTCAAGTTAGCAAGTAAAACGTTGTGGTTTCTTTTGGCTATCACCTAAAAAATGCCCTCCTACCCAATAATCCTAGTTATTGAGAATCATAATCACCATACTGAAAGCACTATTGGAATGCAAATCCTCATTCACTCCAGGCTCCCATTTCACATATGGATAACTGAGACCAAGAGAGATTCGCTAAAGATCATACTCAATATACCCGTTAGGCAATATTCGTTTTGCTTATGGGGGGGGGAACTCTTAATATGACAAGCAGATTAAAAGCTTTCCATGACTTGATGCTTTGGTTACCTCCAAACAAGACTGCTGCAACATGCTTACATGGAGCTATCTCTGAAGACGGTCTTCAAGCTACACTCTGGGCAAAATGCAGCTGCATGAATACTGCTGGGAGCCAGAAAACCTGGATACACAACATCAATTTTGCACAAGTCGCACTGGCTGCCAGTAGATTTCCAGGCTCAATTCAAAGAGCTGGTCTTAATCTTAAGAAGCCCTAAATGGCTTGGGGTGAGGTTACCCAAAGGGCTGCCATCACCCATATACTCCTGCATGTAAACTAAGTTCCACCTCAGGGGGTCCTTCCGGAGTGCCTGCTGTTAAGATCTGTTGGGCTGGCAGACTTTTAGTGGTGGCCTCAAAACTATGGAGCTCCCTTCCAATGGCCTTATGCCATGACCCTTGAACTCTAGCATTTAGGCAGGCCTTGAAAGCCTTCCTCTCCACAACGGCTTCGTCTCTCTATAAAAATTCGCCATCTTAATCTGCACGTCATGCTATGCCCATTTTTCTATTGCAACTTGTCTCTCGCTCCTCTGTACTTTGCTTTGTGAGGGTGTAGTTCTAGCAAGTGGCTTATTTATTTATTTTGTAATAATTTGTTTTGTGAAACAGCCAGGGATTCTTCTTTATTTGCTGTGAGAAATAAGGAGGCAGCATTTTATATGGTATGAATGTGCAACCAATTCACAGGGTTACCTTCCCCAGTTTTGGAGGGGCAAGTACTGAATAAATTGGATGACTGCATACTGTTCCTCCTCATATTCCACAGGGATAATCTGGAGAGGAGAAAGAGCAGGCAGAAAAGGGATAAAATTCATCTCAAGCCCACTGCTTCTCTGCTCAAAACCCACTTCCAAAGCTGCTTTGGGTTTTTGTTACACTCCCTCCTTTGTAACCCTCCTTCATACAACACAGAAAGGAAATTACATGATGTGAGGGGTCCATGGAAGGTATTTGGATGGACCTGCTTAGCATGATTCTTCCTCAAAGGGAAATAATAGTCACAGGGCTATGCATGCATAGCTATTGTCTGATGTAACCAGGTTTATACAGGGGAGGTAGTACATCATTCTCTGCCACACAAAAAGATGGCACAGGCCCATATATCATTAGCATGGGAAATACTTAGTGGCAGTTGCTCTCCCAGAGAGTAATTTACTGTGTCTTGTGGGAACAGGTGGACACACATTGACTCTACAAATGTGCAGCTTTCTGTTTGCATGCAGCAATGTAGTGATTTGGTTGGCTTGGGATATTTTGGAAAAGTGTAAATGGGAACAGGCACCTTGCAAATGTACCATGTTTAAATGCAGCGGGTAACATCTCCTGCCTTTCACGGTTCCCCTTACAGCCACCCTAACAAATTGTGGCAATTAGCATGCTGTTAGTGTTAGATGTAGGCAGAGAATGCAGGTGCTAATAATTGAAAAAGCGTTTAGAGGTTTTACACCCCAGCTGAATATTTCATAATGTGCTGCATGTTTCGCTATTTGCTCAGTGGGTCTCTGTCACTTCAATCTTCCCTGACTGCTTTGACTGGCGCTCCAAAGCTCCACCAAGCCAAGACTGACGGCTTGTCACAGGCAAACTCCACCGACTACTGCGGCAGCTCGCTGGGACTGGCTGCAGAGGTTGTCACGCCGCTCTGATGGAACTTGGCAAATGTTTTGTGACTAATACACCCAACATTTGTCAGCTAGCATTAGCCAGTGCTCGTGACCCTCTCCAGTCTGCACCAATGGCATTAAGTTGTAATGAGAATTTGTAGCCCCTGTGTGTGAGTGTGTGTGTTGCACTAATGACACTTTCTGGCTGACCTTTACTTTCACAAGCTTAATCAGCAATGAAATTTCCAAGGATTCAGAGCACATGTGAAAGCAGCTTTGTCAGGCGAAAAAAGGGGCACAGTGATGAGTAAAGAAATGCACCTTTCTCCTCCAGCTCTTACGTTCAGAGTTTAGCCCCAGACAACTGCCATGAGTGGATCACCAAATGAGAGGCTTTTCATTCAAGTCCTAAAATGGTTTAATGTGCCGTGGACTATTCACCCAGATTTCCGCTCAACACTTTATCTGCTGCTCCTAACAAGCCTTTGATTGGGTTTTATATTTGTGTTTCAAACCTGCAATACACTGAGTACATTGTATCTGAAACATTATGGTATCTTAAGTGCAGCCTGAATTTGGTTAGCAAGGTTTCCGACATAAATAAGATTTGTTCTCATAGCTCCCACTTGAAACATTTTATATGAGGATTCTAAGAGGGTGTCATGACTCAACCTTTAGCCCCTCTCCATTTTCTTCTATCAGCTGCTGTTTTCAGGATTTAGGTAATTTGGCACAGGGTACCAACACTGGTGGCACTGTGGGTTAAACCACAGAGCCTAGGGCCTGCTGTTCAGAAGGTTGGCAGTTCGATTCCCTGTGACGGGGTGAGCTCCCGTTGCTCGGTCCCAGCTCCTGCCCACCTAGCAGTTCAAAAGCACGTCAAAGTGCAAGTAGATACATAGGTACCACTCTGGCGGGAAGGTAAACGGCGTTTCTGTGCGCTGCTCTGGTTCACCAGAAGCGGCTTAGTCATGCTTGCCACATGACCCGGAAGCTGTACGCCGGCTCCCTCGGCCAGTAATGTGAAATGAGCACCGCAACCCTAGAGTTAGAGTCGGACATGACTGGACCTAATGGTCAGGGGTCTCTTTACCTTTTTACGAACACCCAGCAAGAACAATTTGTACAACGGAGTGCCTAAGAATCATTATTCAATGAAAGGGTCTTCCTAGTTGCTCGACTATTAGATGTTCTATCTTAAAAAAATTAAAATTCGTATTTTTCTCTAAATGGAATCCCAATTTGCATAATCCAGCCTTTGTTAACCTTGGAGAAAAGCCAGCCAGCATTACATCCAAACAGACAAGCCATGGTTTGGGATGTTGCTCCTCCCTTGGAAGCCACAATTTGGGAAAGCATCTGGGGATTTTCAAGGAACAGGAGAAAAGACAGAAACCACACAAACCATGGTTTGCCTGTATGCCTGGAACACAAATTGCAGCTTAGAGTCTGAACTACAATTGTTTCATGTTATCTCTTAACCAAACCACTATCTCCATTGATCTCCACTCTTTAAAACATTCCTGTTTGACAGTAAATACCATCAAGTAATTTGCATGTTAAAAGTACTAAGTAAAAGATAACAATTGTAACGGCAGTTATCTGCAAATGTAGTTGGCAACTGGCTATTAAGAGTCTTAACCTAATCCCTATAAGGCTGCAATCTATGCTTGCCTGGATTTAAATCCCATATATGACAATGAGAACTGAAAAGCGTACAGCTGCTCATATTGGCCTGGATCAGACATAATGTTAGAAGTATAGCTTAGTGATATGTGAATGAGCCTTAGGGTTGTATACTTCCCACTCCCCTCTCCTCCTGTGGCGTGGCGTGGCCTTGAGGAGATTGGAAGCTGACAGTTCCACTATCAACCAGAGCTTATAGTTATGGCCAAACCCTAAACTGTGGTTTATTGAAAATAAGCCTGCTTCAGAAACCATGGTTTGAAGTGGGCTTGTTTCAACATACTGTGGTTAAAACTAAGCACAGTTTGGGGATGACATAACATTAAGATATAGTTAATTAATGGAAGTCAAAGTTTTCTGTCTTCTTCTCATCGTCATGCCAGAGAGGAGGGAAGTGCATGACTGCAAAGCTCAGTCAGGTAATATTAAACCATAATAACTATCATGTCCAAATTAGGTCAGTATGTTAGCAATATCCAGCCTAGAACCAAAGGACAATCCTATGGTATTATGACTTTGACTTATCCTATGGAAATTTGCATCTAAACTTTGGGATGATGTATCGTTCCATGGAGGATGGGGCTTGATTTGTAGTGGCACCTGCCCTGTGGAACACCCTCCCACCAGATGTCAAAGAGAAATCCAACTACCAGACTTTTAGGAGACATCTGAAAGCAGCCCTGTTTAGGGAAGCTTCTAATGTTTAATAGATTGTTGTATTTTAACATTCTGTTGGAAGCCGCCCAGAGTGGCTGGGGAAACTCAGCCAGATGGGCGGGGTATAAATAATATATTATTATTATTATTATTATTATTATTATTATTATTATTATTATTATTATTATTATTATTTACATCCCACACTGTAACCACTCTTGCCTCCAGTAATCATAGTTTCTGGGTAGCTAGCAGAGGCTTAATAGGGCACACTGGTTCTCCACAGCCTTCATCCTCTACTGCTAAGTACTCTCATATTGCATTAAATGACCAAAACCATCGTCAACAGGCAGGGAAGAATAAAAAAATTATGAGAGCCTCTTGTCTGGGTGATCAGTGTTTGAAGAGTTTAGTTTGTCTATCAATGTTTGCTTTGCATGGAAAGGAAGTATTAGCTCAGATACTTATTTCATGAAACTGCTGAATGTATTTTTTTATTGGGATATTCTAAAATCAAATATCGTGGTGGTGCTGGAAGTTTAAAAACTGGATGAATATGGGAGCACCCAGATTTACTCTGCATACATGGCAGACCTTGTGCTTGATTGTAAGACCTGCGGATGTAGGGTTATAATAGTGCAAGTAAGAGATCTATGGGAGTTTCTCTTTATTTTTTACATGGTTGTAAAATTTAATTTTTGATAAATAATGATAATAATAATAATAATAATAATAATAATAATAATAATAATAATAATAAACAAGTGTAACAATAATTATTATAGCAGTGAAGTGTATACGAATGAGGTAGCTGGGAATTTTATGTGATCAGAGCATTATCAACATGTGGAAATTGTTATTTTTCTCATCACATTGGATTCTTGATGGCTGCCCCTCTCCTTTGTATTTCTGTTTCCCTGGAGACAAGCTGTGTATATCCCAGAAGTGGTGGCATAAGTTTTTATTCAAACCATCTGTGCCCAGATACAAGGAGGGATATGGAATAGTTTATTATTTTGTTTATTACTTTTATATCCCAGCTTTTCTCCAAGAAGCTTATGGTTGTGTACATTTTTTACCCTCTCCCCATTTCATCATCACAGCAATCCTGTGAGATAGGTTAAACTGGAAGATAGCGGCTGGCCTAAAGTCACCCAGTGTGCTTCATGGCTGAGTGAGGATTTGAACCCTGGTCTCCCAAGTCCTAGCCCGACACTTTAACCACTGCACCATACTCACCATACCATCTCTCGTAACAATACAGTTAGCAGCCCCAAGCCCCTGGGATGGTGTCCATTTAAACTAGAGCTTTCCAAACTGTGCGCCACGACACGTTGGTGTGTTGGCTGCAGTGTGTTAGGTGTGTTGCATGAACGCTCCCCGCGCTCCTCCTGGGGCTGGAAAAGGGTTTGTTTAACCTCTGGTTTGCTAGTGAAACTGAATTACTGTGTTCCGAAATGATGCAAAACTGAATTACTGTGTCGTGAAATGATGCATGTCCAAAAAGTGTTTCACCAACTTGAAGGGAAGCTTTGGTTTAAATAAGCAATAAATCCCACTCACTAATGTGCCTAATCCTTCCCAATCCCATAGGTTAATAACATCTTAGAGTATGGTTTCCAAAACTTGGGTCTCCAGATGTTTATGGACTACAGTTCCCATTATGCCTGAGCACTGGTCCTGCTAGCTAGGGCTGATGGGAGCTGTAGTCCAAAAACAGCTGGAGACCCAAGTTTGGGAAACTGGCTTAGAGCATTATGTGTAATAAAGAGAGAGAGAGAAAGATGCAATTCAGCACTATTGACTGAACAGAATACAGCATGCGTCCATGAAAAGGAAGGAAAGTCTAGTAGTCCTCATCCAACAAACTACAACTAGTAGCATCATTTAAATATACAGTTTGTGGCTGTGTTTTATATTTATTCATAAGCCTGTCTCATTATATTTTCACAAACAATGCAGAAGCGCTGTCCTTTTCGCAGTCACTTTGCTGGACCTTGGCAATCTCTGAGCAAGTTTAGTATGTCCTGGTTCGGTTGGCCGGGAGTGAAGGCAGTGGTGGGGTGAGGGGTGGGGGTTAGAAAAATCAAGGAAAATCCTCAGGGTTATGAAATTCTCCTTGGCAACAAACTGGAAACCCAGCAGACCCAGAGCCTCTGTGATTCTGGTGTGTGATCAGGGACACTAATGAGAATGACCCTTTGCTGAAAATACTGCTTGTCTAGAGGCCAATGTCAAGTATACCATTCAGTTTGGAGTGGACAGGGACAAACTATTTGTTTTCTCTTCAGGCCCTTGGGCCCTGTCACATGCTATTTGCTTCTGCATTAAGAGGCACTGTCTCAGCAGGTCTGACATTTCCTGTGTACACTGGACTCATGAAACTGCAACAACTGAAGCACTGAGGACTAGAGGCGCAGTCCACCAGGAATTTTCCCCAGTGCAAGCCCCATTGCAACGAATAGGATATAACACAAGAACAAAACATGCTCAAATAAAAACCCCATTCAATTAAATGGGCTTTATGCATGAGAAGTTGGATTATACTCTTCAGTGTTGCCAGCAACTGTTTACACACCTTGTCTGGGTCTGGTAGTTTCTACAGTTTTGTTTAAATTGCGCCCAGTTTCTTTTCAGTCACATACAATAGGGGTCACATTAAATACAACCATACAGTTGCTACAAAGATTACCCCATTAATCAATGCATTTCTTTCATCTACTACACAAATTGATTTGGCAGGATATTACTGTCAGTAATGGCATGTGACATTTATTTTCAACCCTCCACTGGGATCCAAGGAAATATTAATATCCTCTCTGTACAAACTCTACATTATTTCAAGATTTCTAACACAGGTTTAGACTTCAGGCTACCTGAATGAGATATAAACCTCTTCTGATGGTGATGCTAACTACAGATCAACACCACAGATCTGTTGCAATTTATGTTCTACCACTGCTTTGTGCTCAATAATAATAATAATAATAATAAAATTAACGCTTTGCATGTCAACTGTGTTATATGTCTGTAACTGTTTACTTGTTGTCTAAAGTTGGAACTAGATGTCTTTGACAACATCTCTTTCCTCTTTCATTATGGATAGCTCAGTTGGTTAGAGCATGGTGCTGATAATGCCAAGGTTGCAGGTTCAGTTCCCGTAAGGGACAGCTGCATATTCCTGCAGTGCAGGGGGTTGGACTTGATGATCCTCAGGGTCCCTTCCAACTCTATGATTCTTCCATGTTGTGTGGAAGAACTGAGTGCCATGGTGGACTTCTCCCCTACTGCTTTAAGCATTATTTTCCCCTACTTTTTATCAACAGCCACCAGCTGGCAGGTCCCTTGCCCCACCCATCCACCCACCAGAATGCCCCAACTTATTTTAGGAAATTCAGTTTTGGGGTCCCAGGATCTTGTGCCCTGATGTATTGCCACAGAAGCATGGCAGCTTCTGGAGAAGGAAGGGAGTGCCCCACAGTGCTGTCCCCATACACTGCATTTAAAGGGGAAAGGAGGGAGTTGGAGAGAGAGATAATGGGTGAGAAGGAGCTTAGATTTTACTCAGATCTGGTGAAGAATTTCATTCATTTCCCCTCATACCCAGTCGGATGACAAAACACCTCCAGCCAACCCACATATATGAGACTGCTGCTCCGTGGCAGCAGCATGCAACAGAGTGGAAATAAAGGAAAGGGAATGCAAAGGAGATTTCTCTCTTCCTTCCAGTGCCTGGCATGTTACTAGGCAATGCATCGATCGAGCACAAGTAGACCAGGGAAATGTAATTTCCCCAAGAAATGGTGACCAAAAAACAACAACAACGAAGTTAAAACTCCAGGGGCCCTGGAGGTAATTCAATCTGACCCTCTTATATTTCCTGGAATTTTAAAATAAAGAAATATAATAGGTAAACTGCTCTGAGTAAGAGTTAGAGTGGCAGCAACAGCCGGGTAAATGCATGAGAAGGGAAGGCATTTGGGGTTTCTAAGGACTATCAATCCTAATGTTAATCCCAAAGTCGTACTCAAAATAAACATTGCATGCCATTAGTGATAATAAGCACCAAAACAAACTCATAGAATAAGCAGTAGTTAAACTACAATTTCTCGGCTCAAATGTGACAGGAAACAGTTTTTTTTTTTTTTTTAACCAGCCACATCATCTTCCTTGAAGCTGGGTGCATGTGAGGGAAGGAGAGAAGTGGGAGCACATGGAAACAAGGCTGATTCCTGATCTGCTTATTTGTTCCATTGTTATCCCACTCTTCTTTTAAAGAGCTCAGGATAGCTTCCACCCTTTTTATCTGCACAAAACAACAACCACCCTATGACATAGGTAGGGTTGAGAGATCATGACTAGCTGAATGGGGATTCGAACCTAAGTCTCCACCATCTGAGTGAGCCCAATGCTTTTAACCATGACACTACACTGGCTCCACAGTTTATTGGATAACTGTGTTTGAATGGGGCCCCTATCCTACGAATGCCATGAATTAAGACAGGGGAAGGGGATTCCATTCAATTTTGTTATTCAAGAGCAGAGTCTCCCTAATACTAACAGCCAGTTTAAGACCCCCCCCCCCAATAAGAAAACACACTATGCACCAAGGCATGTTTACTGATGAATCTTATCAATGTTATCAGTTTTAAATGAATTAGAGGGGGAGTGCTCCAAGTATACAGTTGCTTATGGGTGTAAAGATATCAGTAACCTGTCAAGGGGTTGTTGAGATCCTCATTAACTGGAAATAATAGAAACTTTCCTAACAAACAAATAAATAAACAAATAAATAAATAATCATAAGTTGTTCCATTTTTATGGTAGCCAAATTGTTCCATATATAAATCTCCAGTCAGGATCCCAAGTACTATTTTAGGTGTGCCCAAGGCTGTGTGAATGGCCAGGGGGATTCTCAACATTTTCTTCTTCTTTTATTGGCAGACTTCCATGCCGTATCACAAACAACTTTTGAAGTCCTGTCAGTTTCTAAAGCAGTTTGACATGAGGCATTTCAGGGTGGGGCTACTGTTTCAGAAACACCCACCCTCCACTGAAGTGCATGGATTGTAGAGGTTTCCTGAAGCCAAAAAGGGTCACATATTAGACTAGAAACATTTCCCAATGTGGCTTTTAGTCATTCCTGAAAGTTACCAACCTAAAATGAAATTCTAACTAAATTTGGAAGCTCCCATTCACAATACAATATTTCAATAGGGATTAGAAAAAGTTTCGATAAGACTAGTCAAATTTCTCATGGGGCTTTTGCATATAAACTCAATGGACTAGGCAGAATCAGCTGGGGTTTCTAATAATTTATCTGCAGATGTTTAAGATAAATAGTATTATTTCATACAAATTTGCAACGTGGCCTTTTTCAATATTCTGATTTCTCATCTTTGGGGCTTCATAAACACGGAACCCCCAAATGATGCTTCTCTTGGTGAAGGGCACAAGATGCAGGGTGTAGGGACAGTGTCAGGGGTCAGCCACTAAGGACAGGTGACTAGAGTCCAGCAGTGAAGACCGAGGAGGAAGCAAAAACAAGTTCAGTTTTGGCAATCTCCCCACTCATTGCCTGACCTATGTTTAGCAATTCTGATGTGTTACTGAGCAGACAGCTCAAGCTTGGGATGAGTAATCTCCCTTAGTCCCTCTTCAGCAGGCAATGAAAGCAAGTTCCACTTTGAAAATTCTTCCCCCATCATGCAAGCTGACACAGGCATGCTTTTCAAAAACCCACAGCCAATCTGTTGATCATTACTTATTTACAAAGGCCTTCGGGCAGAAAGTCCTGTAAAAACCATACTTGATATGGTATACACTAGCTTTTTCGGCTTGTAGAAGGGGAGGGGGGGAAAGTCCCCCTAAGGCTACCTCAAACCATCACTTTCTATTGCACATAAAATGTACCGTGTAACACTAAAGTATTTAATATATATGGTATAATATATCTACAGGAAAGGCATTTGTGTAGAAGTGTGTTAGCCTGTATTTGGTAATTTGATGTTTTGCTGAAGGCTATGACTTGAAAAAGCCTGCACCTAGTGCCGAGGACCTGTCATCTCAGTACCCAAGAGCCGGTAGAATAAAGAAGTACCCTAAAGCAGCAAAACTTTGACACAGCTTTGAAGCATATGAAAACAGTATAACTCCCTAGAATTATTATGACTCAAGATCAAAGAAATGAGGCATACTTTACATAGCAAACAGGGACAGTGCACTTCACTCCAAATGTTGCTCTGCCCCTTTCTCTCTCTCCCTCTCCTTTTATTTCACATTGATGCCCCTACATTTGTTAGATGATAGAAGGAATGGGAGGTGGGGCGCTCTCCCCCCCCACTCCTTAAAATTTCAAGTGGATAAAATTAATGAAGATGAGATGACTTAGAGATAAGTGGATTGGAAATGATGGAATGACAACATGTACTATACAAGTGAGAAAGTTCTCCCCCACCTCCCATAAACATGCATTCAAACCAGTATTGCACAGGCAATTAGTTTACGTACGCTTAGTTAACAGAAACTCAGGGAGCATTTAGAACAGCGATTAAACAGTGATACGTGGCCTGTAGTGGGCAAAAAGGACAGAACTAGGTGCATTTTCCCTCTTAAGAATCAACCCAGGTCCTGCAATCCTAAATTATTCCAATGGAAACAACTTGGAAATACGATGGTGGTCTCAGAGGTGACTTACTGCAGGAGCAAACGAATGCATATTTCTCTAAGCTGCACTTAGTGATAGAAAGTGTGGGGAGGACAAGTAAGATATGGATTTGTTGCCATCAGAGAAACATTGACTGCTGCCAGGTAGAGATGCTTATAGGAATTCAACCTTTGTGAGTTCCAATACAATCTGATCTGACTTGCACCTCTCAAGCTAATGTGAGGATCAAAACATAGTTATCCTGATGTTGGATTCTGCAAATGTGGTTCTCATGGGTTTTTAAAAAATATTATTTGGGAAAAAAATATTTTTAAAATTGTGTATTCTGTGAAAAAAATATATTGAAAATATGTATTTAAATGTGGATTTTCAAAAATTGTACATTTTTACCAAAACAGGCAGAGCAGAGCTATGAACACATGCAAATGGGTCACAGACCAGAAACAGGCTGATCTGTCCATCCATATTGCCAATGAAATAGGATAGCAGTTAAGCTGAAATATCAAATAATTGCAAATATTTGTATATTTGCAAATATTTGTGTATTTGTCAGAGGAGGCATGCCTTTGAATACCAGTTGCTGGGAATCAAAAGCAGGGAGAGTGATGTTGCACTCACGTCCTGCTTCTGGTTCTCCCATAAGCATCTGGTTGGCCATTGGGAGAAGTGGGTTCTGGACTAAACGGGTGCCTGGCATGATCTGGCAAGGCTCTTCTACTGTTCTTCTTTAATCAAATACATCCACTTGCCTTTCTGCTGATTTAGGTACGATAATTTGGATCTACCGTATATACGTGAGTATAAGCCGACTTTTTCAGCCCATTTTTTGGGCTGAAAAAGCCGCCCTCGGCTTATACACAGGTGAAGCGGGCGGCTGCAAAGGGACAAGCGGCAAGAAAGGGATCCTTTCTTGCTGCTTGTCTCCCCTGCCCTGCCGATCCCCCATCTGTGCCTGCTCTCTGATCCCTCGTCCTGTGCCTGCTCTGTGCGAGGATCGCCTCCTCCTCCTCCTCCCGTCCCTTCTCCCCGAAGGGGAACAGAGGTAGCGACGGGGGCAGCGGGAGCAGGACAAGTATCGAGCAGGCGTGCGGCTCAGCCCCAGAGAGCCTGTTGCTTTTGCCCCCATCCCATCCCAGCTCAGTCCGCCATAGAAACTGCCCACCCTGAAACTACCCACCCCTGAAACCTTCCCAGAATCTGCTCCCTTAATTCCTCCCTGAATATGCCCCCTCCCCCTGAGCCCTCCCTGTAAAGAGACCCTTTCTTTCCAAGCCTTCCCTCTTAACCCCTGCCCATCCCAGCTCTGCCCACTGTAGAAACTGCGCTGAGACTCTATGATCCTGTGCCTGCTCAACCCCTGCCCATCCCAGCTCTGCCCACTGTAGAAACTGCGCTGAGACTCTATGATCCTGTGCCTGCTCAACCCCTGCCCATCCCAGCTCTGCCCACTGTAGAAACTGCGCTGAGACTCTATGATCCTGTGCCTGCTCTACCCCTGCCCATCCCAGCTCTGCCCACTGTAGAAACTGCGCTGAGACTCTATGATCCTGTGCCTGCTCAACCCCTGCCCATCCCAGCTCTGCCCACTGTAGAAACTGCGCTGAGACTCTATGATCCTGTGCCTGCTCTACCCCTGCCCATCCCAGCTCTGCCCACTGTAGAAACTGCGCTGAGACTCTATGATCCTGTGCCTGCTCTACCCCTGCCCATCCCAGCTCTGCCCACTGTAGAAAATGCGCTGAGACTCTATGATCCTGTGCCTGCTCTACCCCTGCCCATCCCAGCTCTGCCCACTGTAGAAACTGCGCTGAGACTCTATGATCCTGTGCCTGCTCTGCGCAAGGCATCGGGGAGGGAAAAGTGGGGAGAAAGTGCTCCTCGATGCTTTTCCTCTCCTATGCCTTGCACAGAGCAGTCGCTGCTCTGTGCGAGGATCGCCTCCTCCTCCTCCTCCCGTCCCTTCTCCCCGAAGGGGAACAGAGGTAGCGACGGGGCAGCGGGAGCAGGAGGAGGACAAGTATCGAGCAGGCGCGCGAGCCGGCTCAGCCCCAGAGAGCCTGTTGCTTTTGCCCCCATCCCATCCCAGCTCAGTCCGCCATAGAAACTGCCCACCCTGAAACTATCAACCCCTGAAACCTTCCCAGAATCTGCTCCCTTAATTCCTCCCTGAATATGCCCCCTCCCCCTGAGCCCTCCCTGTAAAGAGACCCTTTCTTTCCAAGCCTTCCCTCTTAACCCCTTCCCCCATCCCAGCTCTGCCCACCCTAGAAACTACCCACCCTGAAACTTTCCCAGAATATGCCCCCTTGCCCTTGATGCCCTCCCTAAATATGCCCCAACCACCCCTGAAACCTTCCCAGAATCAACCCCCTTCCCCCTTAATCCATTCCAGAATCTCCCCCCTTAATTCCTCCCTGAATATGCCCCCTCCCCCTGAGCCCTCCCTGTAAAGAGACCCTTTCTTTCCAAGCCTTCCCTCTTAACCCCTGCCCATCCCAGCTCTGCCCACCCTAGAAACTGCCCCCATCCCAGCTCTGCCCACCCTAGAAACTGCCCACCCTGAAACTTTCCCAGAATATGCCCCCTTGCCTCTCATGCCCTCCCTAAATATGCCCCACCCACCCTGAAACCTTCCCAGAATCTGCCCCCTTCCCCCTTAATCCATTCCAGAATATTCCCCTTGCCCCCTGAAATGTACCCACAATATGCCCCCTTACCCCCTGAGCCCTCCCTGTAAGAGACCCTTTCTTTCCAAGCCTTTTATTGGTATTTATTTTTATTTTTGAAATTTACCAGTAGCTGCTGCATTTCCCACCCTCGGCTTATACTTAAGTCAATAAGTTTTCCCAGTTTTTTGTGGTCGAATTAGGTGCCTCGGCTTATATTTGCGTCGGCTTATACTCGCGTATATACGGTAAATCAGTCATAATTTGTACCCAAAGTTCAACTTTACATGAAAATACATGCAGGAAAAAGGGAATAACATTGTGTCCCAAAATTTCTGCAACAGTGCCATCACAATGTCCACGTAACATGGTTTTGGAGTGTTGCAGTGGAGTAGCTGTGGTAATCCTCTGCTTGTATGTACAGTCATACCTCATGTTACGTTTACTTCATGTTACGTTTTTTCAAGTTCCATCTCGCAGCAACATGGAAGTACCGGAAAGGGTTACTTCCAGGTTTCGTCGCTCACGCATGTGCAGTAGCGCTAAATTGCACTTTGCGCATGCGCACAAGCACCAAATTGCGCCACGCACCTGTGCAGATATGGCACTTCAGGTTGCGGGCTTTTCATGTTGCGAACAGGCCTCCGGAATGGATCCCGTTCGCAACCAGAGGTACCACTGTATAATATTTCTTAAAATGTGGTTGTAAAATCACTCCCCACCACCACCATTGGTAGAGGATTCTTGGCAAATGAAACAGACTTCAAAGGGGCATTCTTTTTTTACAAATTCATTGGAATGCCCCTTACAGAATCATTAATAGAATTTGGCCAACAGCGAAATCTAAAGTGAATTTGGGGCCTCCTACTAGAGCAGGGGTGAGCAACCTTTTTCAGTCGTGGGCTGGTCCACCGTCCCTCAGACCATGTGGTGGGCCAGACTATATTTTTTTGGGGGGGGGAATGAACGAATTCCTATGCCCCACAAATAACCCAGAGTTGCATTTTAAATAAAAGGACACACTACTCATGTAAAAACACACTGATTCCCAGACCATCCGTGGGCCAGATTGGGAAGACAATTGGTCCGCATCCGGCCCACGGGCCTTAGGTTGCCTACCCCTGTACTAGAACAAAACATCTGAGGAATTGCGAGGGTTTTAGTAAGGCCACTGATTTGTTTCTTGGCAGTGGGTATCCCAGATATCTATTTTGCCACGGGATTTTGCCTAAAACAAAACTCAGGGTAATGTGGAGATTTTTCTCAGGACAAGAAAGTTTTAATAAGACGAGTGAAAACTGGGTCAGAACTTATCACTGCTCCTAACACTATACCGCAGGGGTGAAGAACCTCTGTCAGCTCAAGGGCCTCATTCCCTTCTGGTCAACTTCCCAGGAGTCACATGACAGTGGTGGGTGGAGTCAGGGGCAAATGTGGGCAGGGCAACAATGGTGAATTTAAGCTTTGTACAGTAGATTAGTTTCTCTACACACTTGGACACTCTATCCTAACATCCATCCAGACAAGCATGAGTTATTATCTGAGTGTAAGGACGCACACTCCAGCCTGGAATAAACACTCAAGTGAATAGAGGCCCATGAGGGATGTGGTCTGAGGAGAGAGGGCTTCACTGGGGATGGGGTGTAACATGGGGAGAGTTCAAGAGAAGCCTGCTCAGGGACAGCGGTTCCCCAGAGCCTTAGTATACAGCCTAAGGTGGGCTTGCTTGCAATATCAGCTCCAGAAAACCCTTGCTTGGGGCTCATCCCACGAAAATAATCTATAGGGGAGCTCTACTGGAAACAAATGCTGCACATCTGAAAACACATGGGAGGGGGAAGCCACCAACATCCATAATACGTTTTCACCACCTGCCTTCATAATGTCTTTTTTTAACAAAAAAAACCCTTATTTCATAATTAATATTGCTTTTAGCCTCAGTAAAACTGCATTAGTTTCGAACTTTGCTTTGGCAAGTACAAAGATTACTAGACCTTAAAAAAAAACCCACAGTCAAAATCAATTAGGGGAAATTTGATTTCAATCGACAGGATAAAAGGAAGGTAATATTCAGGTTCATTTTTGATTGTGATGATACATCTCACATATGGCCTTAAGTACAGAAAACAGTACTCGGAGGGATTCCGACAAAAAGAGAATTGCCCAAGGCAAACTAACCACATGAGTTCTTCTGATTGGTTAGTGCTATCATTAGTGCCACTGCTGTTTAAGAACTACACATGGACAGGACAGGGTGACAGCTAAGACTTTAAAGCCTATGTATTTTTCAAACAGCTTTTCAAACTGTTTTTCCATGACAGATTTTTTTTTCCAGCTCTATCATTAACTGCTGACAAGCTGACAGAATAAATACTTCAGCCTTTCAGAAACCATCTAACAATCTTCTACTTTCCCCACCACCCTGCCATGACACCCCCCACCCCGTCCACCACCATTTTTATTGGGGAGGAGGATATATTGGGAGAGGGTGCGAGTTGCTTAGAGTCTTACCTCATCAGTTTGGGTGAGGAGTTGGGCGAATTTCTCATGCCTCCGTTTCGCTGCTTCTTTTTGGGCGACAGTGTCGTCAGCTGCTGCTCATCTTCAACTGGAAATACAGGCAACCCATGATGAGGTTAGGATCAGCTCAGATCACCACATGTCATACAGGCGAAATAGCCAAAGAACACAAACACACAATTCCATTCACACACTGATACTTCACTGCTATCTTGTCTATGTTCAATAAAGACCAAACTGGTGTTAGTCAAAATAGATCAGATTGAAAGACGAGGAAGAGGAGGAGGAAAGAGAAGCAAAGTATTGACTGAAGAAGTTATGGACATGGTTTCATGCTTTCATAAAAGATCGCCCTTTTTTTTTCTTAGTTAAGCTGCGTTTCTGGAAAACGGAAATTAGTGTCCAGCTGCATACACCAAAAGATTCGGAATCTGAACGCTGAACGTTACCAGACTGCACTTTATTAAAGAACCCAATACCCATCGGTTCTGACTCCTTGAATGCCAGACCACAGTGTCTTTGTGAAGAGATGTGCAGCATTCAATGCCTTGATATTCAATGCTTGCAATAAATTAAAACTCTGCGGCTGCACATTGATCACCAGCACAACTCAGAACTCATCGCTTCACCCTTTATCACAAAAGGGGATGTTATCACAGGAACAGGTGGAACAAGACCAAATGATGGGAGAACTTCCTGTATAACAAAGGATGGGAATTATGGCAGAGGTTCTTTTGATGGGGATGAAGTGCACTTTGAGTGGAAGATCATCTTCTGAATAGTGAAACAATAACAGCCAACCACCTTAATATTATTAAAAACAAAACTGCCTTTGGCTAACACTACTGCATGAAGGCCTTCACCTCACCCAAAATTACAGCAAGTTTCTTTACAAGCTTGCAGTAAGTACCATATTTACTCAAGTCTAATGTGCCATCGAGTGGGACGCGGGTGGCACTGTGGTCTAAACCACTGAGCCTAGGGCTTGCCGATCGGAAGGTCGGCAGTTTGAATCCCTGTGACGGGGTGAGTTCCCGTTGCTTGGTCCCAGCTCCTGCACACCTAGCAGTTTGAAAGCACATCAAAGTGCAAGTAGATAAATAGGTACCACTCTGGTGGAAAGGTAAACGGCGTTTCCGTGCGCTGCTCTGGTTCGCCAGAACCAGCTTAGTCATGCTGGCCACATGACCTGGAAGCTGTCTGCGGACAAATGCCAGCTCCCTCAGCCTATAGAGCGAGATGAGCACTGCAACCCCAGAGTCGTCCGCGACTGGACCTAACGGTCAGGGGTACTTTTACCTTTACCTTTAATGTGCCATTAAATCTAATGTGCACCTCAATTTTCAGAACCTTGAAACCAAAAAAAGTATTTGCTGGCGAATGTAAATGTGCCATCAAATCTAATGTACACCTTAATTTTTGCAACGTAATTTAGCCAAAAAAGGTGAGCATTAGATTTGAGTAAATACGGTATTTAACCACTATTGTTAATTTTTAAGGCTCTACCATTTATCATTCTTAGTAGATCAGAGTTCTGACAGTTTAAAGAGTTTCTCTCTGTCAATGTCCCGTTTGAGAAATTTCCACAAACAAAATAAAACAAGTCTATTTCCACCCTGTAACTAAAAAAATAAAAATAAGACTAAATATAACTGAAGTGGCTGAGCCTTAGGTAGCAGTTGCTTTCAAGTTAAAAGAAAAAGAGCAACACGTACATCAATGAGAGTGATGTTATGAATCACTATGAGAACTGTGGCCAAAGAGCAGGACGAAAATTAACAAAAGAAACCAAGAACTACAGTATATGGATATTACAATGACCCACTTAAAAGGTAGATCTGATTTAAAATACTAATCCATTTCCACAGAATTATAAAATGCATCTTTCAAAAAACAAAAACACAAGGAAATGCCATTCTGCATGGCACAAGCACTGCAAAAGTCAAATTGCTTAATTTCCCGAAATGATCCCCGCCAAAAGGGATCACATAGGCAACATCACCACCATCAGTTTGATTGGGAGAGAGTTAAGCATGTGCTTTATGTTGCCACTGAAATCAATGGTATGTAAAAGCACTTGACTTCAGTTGCATTTTCACTGCTTCTAGGGAATTCTAATTGCAACACAATACATAAGAAATTGAAGAAGAAATAAAAATACGGCTAAAAACCATACAGCATCCAGCACAGCACATTACAACTGCTACAACAGGCAGAAAAATAAGTGGTCCACCAAGACCTTCAGCAATTTTCAACTGGTCCATTGGTGGGGGAGTGGGGAAGGTTTGGGAAACACTGTATTAACTGATTCCCTAATGAACTGCTTACTGACTGAAGCAATGAGCAGCACATATGGATTGCAAATGAATTTTAAAAAATTAAAACGACCATTCCTAAGTTACTACAGACCATGAAAAGCAAACAGCAGAGCCCACTGCAGCTGGCGCCATTTTAAAAACACCACACACACACACACACCTTTTTATTACAATTTTGAAGGGCTTATGCTGATTGGAGAAGTTCCAGACCAGGGAGCAGCAGCACCTGTACTTTCCTTTCTCCACAATACAGTGGTACCTCGGGTTATGTCCGCTTCGGGTTGTGTTTTTTTGGGTTCCGAACCCCGCAAACCCAGAAGTGAATTTTGCCGCACTGGTGCTTCTGCACATGTCTGCGTGTTCTGCGCAGTTTGCGCATGCGCAGAAGTGCAATATCGTGCTTTGCGCGTGCGCAAAATGGACACTTGGGTTACGTACTTTTCGGGGTGCGAACGGCACCCCGGAACGGATCGGGTACGTAACCCAAGATACCACTGTATGTCTCTTCTCTACTTAGTGAAGGACCTACCTTTTTTAAAATAGGAAGAAGAAGAATGGGGGGGGGGACAGGGGCACCAGTGGCACTTTTCTTGCTGCCCCACTGCAGGTTTACCAGATGGCAGAAGTGGGGGCAAGTAGCAGGTAGAGTCAGTGGCACTGAAATGCCCAGTCCCAATTTTGCACCTTTAAAAGCTGGGCCTAATGCTGAGTGTGGGTGGGGGAGGTATTATAGAGGGAAGCAGAGGCTGGTCACTACAGCTGCTTGGCCTGGTGTTCCTCCACTAAGCACCAAGTTTCAAAGGAATTAAAAGAAAGCAGGCCAGGCAATACCAACACCCTCACCATCTGGTGGGCTTATGGGAGGTACTTGTGGGAGATGCTCTGGGTTAGGGCCTGCTTCCTTGACCTCAGGCACTCTCAAATGCCTGGTGAAGAAGATGCATTTTAACTACACTTCCGGTGGCTTACAAAGATGATGTGTGGCCTGCCCTAGGAACTAAGTCCACCGCCGCTGAAAGTATCTTGCTCCATGCCTTTGCCACCTGCACCTCACTTTCAGATGGGAATTGGAGCAGAGCTTTATCCAACGAGATCTCATCACGACTATTCAGGATGCAAAAACCTCTAAGTTAGAGTGCTGCAATTTGCTTGCCGTGGGACAAAGCATTTGCAGGCAAGAAATTTGCACCAACTCCTCCCTTGTTTGGGCATCAAGTTAAATCTGTTTGAATTGGGCAAGCGTTTTGGGGAAGGGGGGGGGAAATGGAAACTCCCTTGATTTCTTCTTGATCCTCTTATCCCAAAGTAATTCACTTGACACATTGGGCAGTAGTTTTGTTTTGTTTTTACTATTTCGATTTACTTCTTATCCACCTTAGATACTTAAGACTAGAAAGGTGAGATAATAGTTATTTAGGTAAAGCATTTGGGGGGGGAGTATATGGGAGATGATGCTTCCTAAAGTATGTTGATCCCAAGACAAAATAGAAATTGGTGGTTAAAATAACACAGAGATGGTTTCAAACAAAAAGGGTAGTAACAACCAAATTTTAATTTACATGAACTAGATTTTGCTCTCGACCACTTGGCCTGGCATCCCTGGAAAGGTAGGCATCGGGATTCCTCTATAGCAGGCTTCCTCAACCTCGGCCCTCCAGATGTTTTTGGCCTACAACTCCCATGATCCCTACCTAGCAGGACCAGTGGTCAGGGATGATGGGAATTGTAGTCTCAAAGCATCTGGAGGGCCAACGTTGAGGAAGCATGCTCTATAGATCCCCCCCCACACCCCTCAAGTTTCTCACACCTCCAAAAGAATGCAAAACACTGAAAGCAAGCAGGTCTCATTCTGGTGTTTCCCCCTCCCTGAGCTTCATAAACTAGCTCTGGATCGGGCATCCATTGTGCCAGCTTAACTTAAGGTGACATAATTTACACCAGCTTTCTATGCTTAGTATGGCCCAATTTAATGTTAACACTGCATATTTATTAAACTGCCTTTTAATGAAAATGTGTTCATTTTTGCTGAACTGATAAATTATTATTGTTTGTTTGTTTGTTTGTTTAACTATTCTGGAAAATAAACTGACATCAATGCATGTACAGAATTACGGTACGGAGGCTTCCTTTTATCAATTCTGAAATACAGAGGTTCAGGAATTTGACAAAGAATATTGTAGGATCTGAACTCCAATCCCATAAAATGCAAGACCTCGGTTTTCTAGATATCTTTGATTGTAATACATAATATACAGTACCATCCTCGCAACAACCTAGAGCTTACTTTTGCCTATAGGCACAGCATTAAACGGTTTTAGCTTTTGAGGAATACTCGGTGTAGGAGAAGCATCAGGCATTGGCTAATGAGGCTTCAGATACTCTGATTAGACTGCAGTTTAGCTTCAAAGTCACAAGGATGTTTTAAAATCTTTGATTAGTCATATATATATATATATATATTCATTATTTCAATGACATAACCTCCAGACAATGTTTCATGAAGTGATTTAAGATGTGCTGGTAATTTTAATGGCCTTTGTGCAAAGGAGAACATCTGAAACAACATCTTACTTGGCTTTTATCCTCAATTCTTACTTTAAGCACATTCAAGAAAATGACTTCAAAGAAGCAGTGGTCAAGGTCTTTAGCTATTTAAGCTATTTTAATACGCTTATAAAAATAAATCTGTCACCTTCATTGTCTCATCTATGTCACCAACAACACAGTTAACAGGGGCTTTTAACAAAACCCAACTTTGCTGATCCCAAAGTAAGTTGTAACAGCTAACAAGATTAATCAAACATTAATGCAAACTTGTATACTTGCCAAGCTTATTGATGAAAAAGGTAAAGATTTCAAAGCCAGCCAAACAGGAAACACAAAACCAACCAGAAACCATTAGTTGACTAGCTATCTCGATTAAGGTATTAATCACTGCATCTGGAGAAACTCACATCTGCAAGGATTTAGCTGAGCATTAGTAATGTCATTTTCACATTGAAAACGCTCAGATTGCACAACCCATGCACAAAGCAGTATCGGTTGCCTGATGCATCCGGCTATGGGGCTACCTACAGAGCTCTCGGTTCAACCCCGGCTTTTTGTTCTGGTAATGGCAGCATTTGGAAGGTAGGCTGAGTGCCCTTTGCAGCCTGCAGTAGGAAGTTTTTCCATGCTCAGCAGAGTTAAGGGGCAGCAATAAGGCATTGTTGGGTAGAAGGAGGGTTCCTTTGCGGTTATTAACAAGCATAACTGGTTCTGGGACTCCATCAGTGGACTTCATGCCAACTACTGCATGGGTACATGAGCTCTTGGACTGAACTGAGCGGTGTGAGTAACTCGTTTTAGCTTCATTCTTTACTTCTAAACAATAAGGAAAAGTGCAAATTAATGCTTTGTGCATTAAAAAGACTGACCAAACTACACTGATGTATCGGGTTAAGTGGCAATCTTGGGCTTGCAGCAGTTGCCTCCAAACACCAGTCCACACGGGCTCTAAACTGCATGAAAAGGGATTCATTCACCAGGTGACTCTGGAAACCTCCAGCTTTTCATTAAACTTTTTCTCCATGTGCAGGTGGGTTCTGAACCTTCCCCTACCCCCCATCACAACTACAGATCCTTGTGCTGCGTTGTAGTCACCATGGAAGATTAAGCGTGCAGGTTTTTTTGGATCCTGGCCTACGTGTGTGGTCAGCTTCATTCATTCTAAAAATGTACTTTTGCAAAAAATAAATATATGAGGTTCATTTCACTCACTATGTTATCATCTGTAAGCAATAATCCCAACCTAGAGGATGTCCCTCCAACGCAATCTTTACTTCCCACATGTTGATAAAATCTCTCTCTCTCTCTCTCTCTCTCTCTCTCTTTCTTCATGGCAAAGGAGACAGATTCTCTCAGTTCACCCAAAATAACAGGGAAAGCATCTATGAATTTGCGGACAGAGCTAGGTAGCTCCATTTACAACGTTTTCAGGCACTTAATCATGAAATAAACTTTATTTAATGAGACTAAATGATGTTCAATCCTGGTACCCTGACTTAACTGAGTTGTGTATTGGACTATACAACTTCATCTTCAGGCTGCCTGGGTGGGGGGAAACTACTAATGTTTCTGGACTATTGCTAATGTATTTCCCTCCCCACCCCACCCTTTTGAAGATGCAAACTAAGAACTTTGTTTTTAGCTACTTTCCCCCAGCATTCCACCCCAGGCCTGTGTGAACAGACATGCGTTCTAATGGCATCAAAAGCCTAGTAGTGAAAGTGCTGGACACCTTTAAGGGGAGGAAGAACACCCCCCTTCCATATCACCAATGAATAAGCTAAATTCATTGGTGGAACAACAATTTTAGATTTTATTTTATTTGGTTGTGTTGTTATTTAGACATGGTTTATTTGATAATAATAATAATAATAATAATAATAATAATAATAATAATAATAATAATTTTATTTATACCCCGCAAATCTAGCTGGGTTTCCCCAGCCACTATGAGTGGCTTACAACATGTGCATAATTCTATATTATAGTGATTTGAGGTGCAACTGTCTTACACATTTACCTGAAAATAACCCCACTGTATTCCATGTGGCTTACGTACGTATTTGCTTGAGAGGAGGAAGCCCCATGGAGTAAGCATTTATAGGATTACCTTGTCAATTTAACCACCCTCAATTTGGGCACCTGAGGTGAACCACAAAATGGTGTCGTCCCCCATCCACCAAGGAAGAAGGGCTGAGTGAATATATCTACATCAGGAACAAGCGGGCGAATAATAATACACATCAGGAACAAGGGTGGGAGGAGACTAGCAGCCCTCCTATTTGCAAAGAGGCCTCTGTAGAGTTGGCATGGGGAAGGGCTGTTGAGGAGACAGAAGACCCAACAGATCAGGCTGTGGCAGTAGTGAGAGGGGTTATTCCTTGATGTCTGAATCTGCTGCCCCTTTGGTTCCTGATGCCTGAGGCAGTCACCTCGCCTTGCCCTATGGGTGGGCCAGCCCTGTACAAATCCATGTTATACTTGTGATCCCAACTATATCAAAAAGTGAAGAAAGCACATGAATTTTAGAGCAATGAAAGCAATCTTTCAAATGGTGGCTTATAAATATATTAAAATACTGGTAAAGAAAAGGGAGAGCAGGGCACTTGTGTGTGCTGATAAGCACGTATCTTTGTATGTACAGGAAGGTATGCAGAGTTCTGCAATCAAATAAGTAGCTCACAAGTAAATTACCGATTGGGGTGTATACATAGAACCCAGATGTCAACCAGTTGCTTTCTAGAAACAGGAAACATGTCTCTATCACAGAAAGCTTATCACATGCTATCTACACCAGATACATTAAAGCTTGAAAGGGTTATTCCGGTTTGCTTTTTAACAAATTCCATATGAAAGGCTTAATCCTGTGCCCGCCAAATTCAGGAGAAGGGGGGGGGGGGAATCAAAGTTTTCAACGTTAACATTTTGCATCTGCAGCCTTGCTCCAGGAGTAATTCTTGAGGGTGCATGCATGTGAACATGTTTCATCTAAAATATTATCTGAAAGACTTGCTTGCACGTTATCTTATGAATGGCAGTATCAAGGATGCAAGCCATGACCTTTATTTCTAGCAAAGAGTTAATAACACAGATGGCACCTTGGTTTCATATGAGTGTACCAACAGGCATCACTCCAGGAGCTACAACTAGCATTAGACCTAAAATGCAATGAAAATGATGCCTACCATCATGTACCCTTTCTAGTTTATACAAAACCCTTGGACAGAGAAGCAAAGCAAAGCAAACTGTGAAAAGACAGTGTGCACGGGTAGGCTAGGTATAAAAAGAGTAAGAGGTGGAGTTGGTGGAGCTGATGAACCCCAAAACGCTGAAAAACCAAGGCAACCTTTTCCAGGAACAGTCAAGCGAAGACTGAACATCCCTACCAGATACGGCCCTCCCTAGGTTCAAGAAGACTATAAGGAGAGCTCAGCTGGGTTAGAACAAATTTACACTTAATCTAACACCCTGTTTCCACCAGTGGCAAACTAAATGTCTCTGGGAAGCCCATGAGCAAGGCTTGAAGATAAATAGCTACTAGCCATATAGAGAAATACACACATTCTATTTGCCTTTTCGCACTTGGTTGCCAATCTGGTCCCCTCCAAATGTTGTTGGGAGTACAACTTTCATCATGCCTGACCACTGGTCACGCTGGCTGGCACTGATGGCTGTTGAGTCCATAGAGGTAGCAACAGCTCTGCACCGCTGCCTTTTATTGGTGTGGAGTATGAGATGCACAGCAGCTGTCCGATCACAGCTACATTAAACCCTGAACAAAACGCATGATGTGACCTCATCACCCAGCATGTTTCTCCACCACTCCTCCATTTCACTGGCTGCCACTTGGCAAGGAAATTCCAAGAGCACAATGAGTTCACGTCACACATTTTGGGTCGCTAGCCATTACCAGGAAGAGGGGGAGAACAAGATGCCAGGCCCATGTCTTTGGCGGCAGCCCACGTCTAAAGAAACTAGCCTCTATCTAGGTGTCTAACCCATGCATGTAGAGGGACATAATTTTGGTTATAACTAATTTTGGCTACGTAGCTCCTGCAGAAATCTCGTTCCAGAGGCACCCGGGGAAAGATGTCATTAAAGCTCAAGTTAAGTAAAGACAACTCTGGACTTTCATTGGAATTTTCTTTCCTTGATATTTATTTGCTACATTCAAGTTAATTTTAATGATAATCAAGTCCCCAAGCATTTTTTTTAAAGCAACCAATGTGGATAATTGGGTATTTCCATGCCTGTGGCACTCTGTGCTATATTCCCTTTGAATGTGCACTTGCCACAACTAAAAAATAGGGGGGGGGCATTATGTAGCTTTAATTTAAATGTAACAAGGCAGAATACCAGTGCAGCATTTTGAAACAAATGGCTGAAACTAGCTCCTGCATGATTTGCCTGGAAGCAGCGCCAAGAAGGCATTTAAAATAAAATGATTTTTAAAAAGGAAGAAAAAGGAACTCGCCCACTGCCAGCATCACTATTCTTTGGAATTGTTCGACATCCAATAATCACTGTGTCTCCAGATGCCTATGGAGTATTAATCTGCATTAATGGCAGAAACCTCATATTTATTTCTCATCCTATTCAAGCATTATGAGCCATGAAGCATAGCATAGCATAGCACAGCATAGCATAGTTGTGTTTTCCAATATTTCTACACTTGATCTTAGCCAAAAGGCCGAGAAGCGATGTGTTTTCCAATATTTCTTGCCACAGCCTACTCATAGACACTATTTTATTCCCTCCATCCAATTTACAGGTTTCCTACCTCTTCTGAAGGAACCAACAAAACCAAATACTAGGCTTCTTTTTTTCTGGCCGTTTACATAAAATCCCCCTTCAGCTATTCTCTCTGTTAAACAAACATGCAAGGGTGGAGGGTGGGTCTGTGAGAATCAGTGCCTTAAGCTCCACCCTGCTATTCTCATTCACCTCCATGAGATGCACAAAGACTGACTGAAGTGGGGAGCCCCCCTGTACTCATGCACCTCTGATTTTGGAGGGTAACAAGAACAATGACAGGGACAGGGCTAGCACGCTAATCCTCTTTAACACCCCCCCCCCCAAATCTTATTTAACATGCTTAGGGAATGTGCCTTTCTGGGTTACAATAAGCTACGAATTCTGAAACAAACACACACACACACAATGTTCAAGATTTCTGGTGACCAAAGTTCTGTTTGATTCAGGTGTGGGCAAACAATGAATGTCTTCCCATTTTTCAATGACAATGCCTATTTAGACTTATCTACTTATGACTCTGTGAATCAGGCATCTGAAAATACTCACAACGGTTTCTCCAAACTGTCAGCTATTGCTGTGATTTTTACCCAGCACCCTCTGTACAAGACAACAGATTAACCATTAGACTAGATATGTTGAAAATATACAGCTTCAACCTTTCCCCAGCTAGCTCAGAGCGATGTATGGATGATTATTTCAACCGTCAGCTGCCGCATAGACTTAAACCCCTGCACAATAACTCCTGGATTCATCTGCCCCTTGTCAAACTCACACAGCCTTACTTTGAATATACGTGGTATGGCAGTTTCACTGCGGATCTAGAATAATCCAGACGGCCGCTGTCTCTTTGTTAACAGGAAGTTGAGCTGATGAGTTTGTAATGCATTTCTTATCAAAGGTAGTTTAAAAAAATGCACTCAGTTGGTCTAGGTTGGAGTTTATCATATACTCAAAGAGAGTTAAATCAAAACATTTAATTTTTTGTTCAGAGAGAAAAATTCCTTGCGAGTTCCTTAAAAAAACAAAAACAAACCTTTCCAGTTATTTGTTCATACATTGGCCATTAATACTTTAGTTTATTTCCATTTCCCTAGCAAGATATGTAGCAAATCATTGATTATCAGAAATACAGGGTCATGGTATAAAGTGATCATTCTCTAAAACAGTCAATCTGAATGAAAGCGAAGGTTTGCAGAATTGTTTAGGATTGATGCAAGAATCTGTGAATTTCTTTTCCCAATGAGAAAAACTAGGAACATTGGTTGCTGCACTTAAAGGTTTGAAAATATCACTGTCAGGTCTGTGAAAGGAAAACAAGTGTATCCAACAAGGTGAGGAGACCAGAATTGTACACAGTATTCCCAATGCAGTCACACCGTAGTTTTGCATAACAGCATTATTATATTGGCAGTTTTATTGTCAACTCCTTTCCTAAGAATTCCTAACATGGAATTTGCCCTTTTCACAGCTGCCACATGCTGGGCCAACATCTTCATCAATCTATCCACTCTGACACCCAAGGTCTTGCTCCTGGTCAGTCACCAGATCCCATGAGCATATATGTGAAACAAACAAACAAACAAACAACAACAACAACAACAAAATGTCCGAACATGCATCACTTTACACTATTTTTTGTTGAATTGCATTTGTCAATTCACCACCCATTCATTCAATTTGGAGAAGTCCTTTTGGAGCTCTTCAAAATCTCTTTTTTTGTTTTAATTGTCCTGAGCAATTTAGTCTCATCGGGAAACTTTGCCGTCTCACTGTTCACTCCTAACTGTAGATCATTTGTGGTCAAATTCCAATACTGATCCTTGGGGGATTCCACTTTCTTCATCTGTCCATTTGTTCCTGCTCTATGCTTCCTGAAACTTATCCAATTCCTGATTCACCTCCGATCTTATTCCTTGACTACTAAGCTTATTGATGAGGTACTTTGTTGAAAGGTTTTTGAAAGTCCAAGTACACAATGTCAACCCAATCACTTCTGTCTAAATGTTTGTTGCCACTGTCAAAGAACTCTAATTGGTTCCTGAGACAGATCCTGCCCTTGCAGAAGCCATACTGGCTCTACTTCAGTAACGCTTGTTCTTCCATATACTTGGTTGTTTTATCTTTAACAATACCCAAATTTCCTGTGATAAATATTAAGCTAACCAGTCTGTAATTTCCAGGATCCTCCCCCCACCCCCATTTTAAAAAATGGTGCTACGCTGGCTACTTTCTAGCCACATTTGAGTTATTTGAGAACTATCAGGTAGATGCCATCTGGCCACAGTAATTTGTCAGTTTTTATTTTGCCTTTAGGCCTCTGACTCCATCTCTCATTGCCATAATCTGCCTCAGTTCCACTTTCTCTTGCTGCATTTCTATGTATGGCTCACCTCATTCCTCACTTCTCCATCTGGTGTCTCACTGCTGAAATTTTGCAAAGCATAATGTATACTGCTGGCTCAGGGCTGGGTCTGGTATCAGCCCCAGAATCATTGGGAGACCTCTAGGGGGTCTGTGCCCTAGAAAAGCCCATGGGCACTGATAACTACCCTGAGCTTCCTTGAGTGGTGCTCTCAGGTACTGTGGGAAATTTTAAATGGTGGCGCATAGCCAACAGGTAAGCCCAAAAGCACAGTTTCCAGCAACTTAATAGGGGTCCCATGTGCAGCAGCTTGTTGAGGGCCCCCTCAAACCTGAAGCAGCCCTGATCAGGATCCCAAATGCTGCACATTATTCCCCTTTTAGTCGCTCTTCCAGTGGTAGGTCCTTGTAAACCCTGGATGTTCTTGTCTAAGGGAAGGGAGACCTTTCTGCTCATATGCAGGGTTGGCTGTTGCAATCAGTTAAACAGACAATAAAATGACATTTCCCCCACAATGCTCATTATATCAATGACTAGGTGGCCAAAATTCTCTTTCCCCAGTTCTCCAGCAAACTATCTAAAATGTGAGAAACAGTTGTGCACATGCAGAAATGGTGGTGCCAGTAGCAGAGCACCAGTTGCAGGATGCTGAAAATGTACACAAATGACATTTTTGCCGCATAGTTGGATTGGCCTACATATTATGCCCTTATAGGTAGAGACATAAATTTGGGTGCTCAAGAATGCAGCCATCACTCTGCTTTCTAACTCACATATGCCTACACTAAACGTTAAGTACTAATTTGTGGGAAATTAGAATCAAGAACAATTTCCACTCTGGCACTTTTATGGCATTATTGAACCACGCATATTTTGGGACTTTTGTCCTCTGATTCCTTCATTTTGCCTTTTCAGGCCTTTCTGCAGTGCTGACTTCCTAGTTTATGAATCACTGTCTGTTTATTCAAGTCATTAAAGTGCTATTGGCAAACTGTCCAATGAAAGCTTTTCAAAGATATCAGGGGGCATTTTTCTCTGTCAGCTTGACAATCCATACATGTCCATGCCTCCGTGGTATTAAAATGTTATGATTAAATTCTGTGGATGAAAATTCTACAGCCACCCAAACACTCACACATTAGTACTATTAAAATGGAACAGAAAGTTGTTTTGAACAAGGCCAGCTCTACCATTAGGCAGAATATCCTGACTGCCTCAGGCAGCAAAGGCAGGGCAAGTGCACAATAACATGCCCTCCAACATTTCTCCGATGAAAATAAGGACATCCAACCATACCCTCCAACATTTCTCCAAACAGGAATGTCATAAGGAAAAGGAATGCAGGTGGCGCTGTGGGTTAAACCACCGAGCCTAGGGCTTGCCAGTCGGAAGGTCGGCAGTTTGAATCCCGCAACGGGGTGAGCTCCCGTTGTTTGGTCCCAGCTCCTGCCCACCTAGCAGTTTGAAAGCACGTCAAGTGCAAGTAGATAAATAGGTACCGCAGTGGCGGGAAGGTAAATGGCATTTCCGTATGCTGCTCTGGTTTGCCAGAAGTGGCTTAGTCATGCTGGCCACATGACCCGGAAGCTGTCTGTGGAAAACGCTGGCTCCCTCAGCCTATAGAGTGAGATGAGCGCCGCAACCCCAGAGTCGTCCGCGACTGGACCTAGTGGTCAGGGGTACCTTTACCTTTAAGGAAAAGCAGGACATTGTGGGATCAAATCAGAAATCAGGATGGCTCCTGTAAATCCAGGAGTGTCCCTGGAAAATAAGGGACTCTTGGAGGGTCTGCAATAACAGCCTCATTTGGAAGAGCCCCAAAATGTCTACACACTCAGGACTTTATTTGACTTTCCATGACCACAATCACCCTATAATTACTGGGGGGAGGGGGAGCCTGCCTGCCTAGTAACATAATATTTAACCCGAAAAGTTAAATATTAGAACTTTGTATTATGAGCTAGAGTTAGACTCCACCCACTGGACTCTCGTTTGTTCTGCTGTTCAGTTTCAGTTTTGTTCTCTGCCCAGTCACCAACAAAGAAGCATTTTGGGTTGCCTAATTAGTTTATTCTGCAGTTACTATGAAGGGAAGAGCAGGACTGGTGCTTACTGCTAAAGGGTGAAATAAAGAGATAACTTAGTGATCTGGAAAAAGCCTACACTAAGTTACCCTTTGTTTTAAAACATTCATTAGACCCTTTTCTTCTTCTTCTTCAGTACTTGATGGCAAAGGATGAAAACAGCCCTAGAGGAATGAAAGCACTGCTGTGCACCCTACAGTTAGCTGGGCCGTAAATCAGGTCCAATTTCTGATTTCCCCAAAAGCACAAGATATTTTCAGAAAAACCAACCAAGCAACCAGTAAAGTAAATAAAAAAATAATTCAACTGATTCCACAATGAGTTTCCAATCTCTCAATAGACCTCTATATAGCAATCAATTTAAAAGTTTTTCCTTGACTGTCCAACAAGAAGGAAAATCTGAAGGTCACAAATATGACTAGAAGCAGGAACCCTCAAGAAGGAGTTAACAAACCTATTATCAAGTATTTTTCTCTCTGCCCTTCCCTACACTTGTAGTATGGACAGGTTTGTCTTTTGGGTGGAATTTGAGATACCCAATTCTATATTTCAAGAGGGTTAGCTACATTTCTTAAGGTTCTCTACGATGCACAAATTCACAGCCAATGTGGGGAGTCTTCCTCAGACAAAATATATGAAGGCTTTTCCAAGGTCATCAAAAGCATTTCAATAACACTTAACAATACTGTATTTCTCATAGAGTGTGTACATATATCCTTAAATTCAGGCAAATATGTTTTCTTAATCTAAAATAGATGTTTGTTTGTTTGTTTTTCAATGAATGGCACCATCTCTTTTCCAAGACTCTTTTGTAAATGTAAGTTTTCAAACCTGTCTTTTAATGTATTCATTTAATAATAAGATTATTGCTATTATTATTATTATTATTATTATTATTATTATTATTATTATTCCTTCTTAAAGCTTAACAGTCTCAGGCTAAGCTGTAGGGTTAAGATTATTTGCACCTACATTTTTGGGTTTTTTAAAACTGAGATACACAAAGTGTCTTTCTCTTGATATATAGCTAAGAAAGACATCCCCTGTCCTTTGTCTTGTTACCTGAGAGAAGGTTTTGACACCAGCTACAGGAAACATGGAAGCAAGGAGTTGCAGCATCAGAAGCATTACTGGGAACGGGCTGTGATTATGTAGTTCTGTCAAGCTGTACTAGTGATCTGTCCTGCTGCTGTTGCCTGCTAGACACTAATGGAGGTTGCACCTTTGTGGCTAAATGGACTGCACAACGATCAATCACGTTAAGGTCAGTAAAGCTTCCAACATGCTCAAAATGCGGAGCTCACAGGTGGATCATATTTAAAATGGAATCACCTACAACCCACCAGTTACTTGTACCTGGTGCCGTTAACTATTTAAGCTCACCCAGCCTAACCAAGTTTATGTGGGTGAGCATAAATGAAGATATATACAAGTACCTTGTTGCCAAAAAGAAAAAAGAAAGAGGGGGGAAGATGGGAGAGAGAGAATAGGGCCCTTGGTGATTGTTCTGTTCGCCTGGATTTAGAAGCCTTCTGTTTATTGTATACAATGTATTTGACAGGAAACTAAAGTTATTTAGTAGAGAGGGAAAAGGTCCAGCAATACACACATGGATACTTCTCTATAGCACTTAGCTATAAATCTGGAGTCCAGCTCAAAACTCCTTTCTTACTATCAGAGACTGGAATAATTCTACCCTGGACAATGGGAGAACATACCAGTAGGCACTGAGACCACAGATGCAGACAAATTTTTGGGAGCTACCTTTAATCCTTGCCTGAAACAGGACACACATGGTTGATTTTCATTTTTTTACTACCGTGTTTCTCCTAAAATAAGACATGGCCATAAAATAAGCCATAGCAGGATTTCTATGCATTTGCGAAATATAAGCCGTTCCCCGAAAATAAGCTATGCCCCGAAAATAAGCCATAGTGATGCGGCACCTCCCATTAAAACAGCCTGGAGAGGTGTGGCTATGCAGCATACCGATACAATGCGGTTAAAATAAAACATCCCCTGAAAATAAGCCATACTGTGTTTTGTTGAGCGGAAAAAAATATAAGACGGTGTCTTATTTTAGGAGAAACACGGTATGTACGCCTGCCTGCCTTTCTTTTTCCTCCCCTGCTCTCTTTTATCGCTTTCTGTCTTGCCTTTCTCCCTCTCTTTAACAACTAAGAAACTGAAAAAAGAGAAAACTCCACCTTAAGAGTGCAGGGCCGGCCCATGCATGAGGTGGACTGATGCAGTTGTCTCAGGTGGTGGAATCCTGAGGGGTGGCACCTATGCCTGCCACTGAAGAAGTGGCAGCAGTGTCTTCTAGCAAGATTTTGTGGAACTCTCACAGTTGCTCACAAGATCTCACCAGAAGCTGCTGCCATGCAAACCCTAGTACATGATGCTTCAGTGGCAGGGGTAACACCTTCTTGTTTGGCATCAGGCGACAAAATGGAATGGGCTGCCCCTCTTACACTGGGTGTGATTCACTTATGGGTTTCGATCTACAACTCCACTGAGTTTTCATTTCAAACCAGTAATAAAACATCTGGATCTTTTTAGCAGGATAATGAGGCTACCTGAAATTCACCGTTATCAAGACCCGTGAGACAATCCAATCATATTACTGTATCAGCTCTTGGGGGGAATCTATTTCTTACTGACTTTATTTATTTAGCTTTGCAAAATCATTCCTTATTATTTTGGCATTGAGTGTAGTTTTATGCTAAAAAAGGCTAAGGGCCACTTAACATATTTTTTTAAAAAAAGCCATATTGGATGTACACCCAAACCTGTAAAACATGAATGCTGTAAGCAGGTCTTTGCAAATATGTACATCGAACAGGGTACTTGAGCTGGAATCTGTGGCTCACTATCAAGAATGCACTGGGACAAACCTGGGTTTGTTGCACAAGGTGTGATATGTAATAAACTGCATCTCTTGTCTGGGATACCTCAGTTGGTAGAGCATGAGACTTTTAATCTCAGGGTCGTAAATTCAAGCTCCACATCGGGCAAAAATATTCCTGCATTGCAGGGGGTGGACTAGATGGGTCTCGTGGTCCCTTCCAACTCTATGATTCTATTATTATTCTTCCCAGGTGAGCATCTAGGCTTTTAATACCCTTTTTTCAATTCTGCTACTTTTTATTTGCCACTATTCACAGTATCCTTTCATGATCTCCAAGACCAAATTATATGTCATCTGTGTGCCATAAGTAGAGGTATCCATGATTCCCCCCCCCCCGTAGTTACGGGTTATTTCTTCCCACATATGTTCCTCAAAGTCTGAGCATCTTCTGAAAAGTGTTGTTAAAGTACTTTATTTGAAGCAGCTTCCGGTGAAGAAGCATTGATGTTTGCCTGAGCACATTTGTAGAATCAATGCACTTCTCCTTTATATATGTGTTGGCTCCTAGAGCCCAAAATTAAGGAGATAGGGTCAGGTTGTTTTTTATTTTTATGATGATGATGGTGGTGATGATGAAGATCAGTGCTTTTGTTCTGAAAAAAAAAATGTTTAGGGGTTCTCTCATTTTCCTACTAAGTTTGGCCTCATTTTCCTGCCACTCAATGAGGCCAAACTTAGATTCACAAAATGTTTAGGGGTATGCGTCCCCCTGTGTCCCCCCAGAAAAAGCACTGATGATGATGATTGCAGCACCTACCCCATGTTACGTTACCTATTTGATATGGTTCTTTGATTTAAAAATACAGGATTATGGAATGGGGGGGGGGGACTGAAACAAATGCTAAGATTGTGTCACATGCATTTGGTTGTGTGGCGTTCTTACTTGAGCCAGCAGTATGGAGTAGGTCAGCAATTAAAAACAAAACAAAACCCTACAGCAGGCTTCCTCAACCTCGGCCCTCCAGATGTTTTGAGACTACATTTCCCATCATCCCTGAGCAGTGGTCCTGCTAGCTAGGGATCACAGGAGTTGTAGGCCAGAAACATCTGGAGAGCCGAGGTTGAGGAAGCCTGCCATACAGTTTGTGAATCCAAGAGTGATTGTTGATCAATCGAATTTCAAGCAAAAACTTTGATGGGTAAGCAGTTTATCAGGGGGTGGGATATGTCCTTGCTATTTATGTTTTGCAATTTTTTATGTGAAAACAATTCAGAACTTTTTAAAAAAAGAAAAGGCGATTCGCACAAGCAAATGAGGCAAACCACTCAAAAGCCCAGCCCACCATGCACAAAACGGATTCTGACAATGGATGCTATAGTCAGCTCCCAAGGATATTATCAGCTGGCATCAGCACACTGGTCTAGCAAAGAGGTTTTGATGTACTATAGACTAATATGGAGGGTTTGGATTATTTACAGAGTGGGGCCAATGAAGTTAGCCCATCTCTAAAGCAAGCGCTGGTTTGAAATACAGGCTGTTGTTGGTTGTTACTGGTCATTTAGGTTCAGCGGATCTGGCAATTTTCACATACAAATCTTAATATATAAATTATATATATATATATACATCCTTCAAAAGGTTATATAAGGAAAAGGTAAAAGTTGCCAGTTCAGAGCACGCAACCCTCTGAAATATTTGTTTCCCTTTAGCAAAGCTCTTTTGGCTTCCTGCCAAAGGATGACCCCCTGACTGTTAAGTTTCAGGGGCAACTCTATGCAAGACACTGTATAGCAGGCTTCCTCAACCTCGGCCCTCCAGATGTTTTGAGACTAGAATTCCCATCATCCCTGACCACTGGTCCTGCTAGCTAGGGATCATGGGAGTTGTAGGCCAAAAACATCTGGAGGGCCGAGGTCGAGGAAGCCTGCTGTATAGTGATTGTAACTAATGAGGAAATCACATATTGAATGTGCTCCATTTAGCTACGCGACGGCACCATGAAGGCAATTTAGACTGTGGGCAATACTTCCTACCCTCACTCTGAATGGATTAATACTTCAGCGTGCGCACACACACCCCCTCTAAACTCACAGACAGGGGCAGTTTTCATACTGAGGAGAGTTTCAGTGAAAAAATGGCCCTTTTTGGCTCAGCCCAAGATTTGCTTACATATGTGGCATAATATAAATATTTATGTGCTTGTATGTACATTTAGACAAGTGATAGGCACGTCTAGGTTTTCAAATGTGTTTTAATTGGGAAAAAAGTAATTCTTCTTCTGTCTCTCTGTTATGATTCTTAAGGTGGCAGCACCATCTGCTGGTATTATCTAGTAGTCTGAAGCTACCCCTACAATCTTTTTTCTTTACTTTCCCCTTAATGTCTTTCATGAAATATACCCTAAAACAGGCACATTTCTTGGCCACCATTAACGATAGGACTTTCATTAACAGCTTTCAAACACAGCTTACTCCATTACCTCGGTTACATCTTCCACGAAAGGAAGGAAATCTTAGTAGCTCCGAAACCTAATACTGGTATGGAAAGACTGGAAGTCACGACAATTAAGCATGCAAACAAGTAGATAAATGAATTATCCCATTTCAGTAAAAGCTTGCAATTATAGATGCCATTGGATTGGATACTGAAATTAAATAGCCTACAGCTCATGAGTAGAGATGGTGGGGATTTTCATATTAATTGAGCTTTATTGCAAACTCTGCAATATTCGTCACTCATTTTTCCAGCTGCGCAAGCCAGTCAGGTTTCTTGCGAGTATCAGCAATATTTAACACACTTAACAACAATGCTTTTGAACCCAGACCATTATATCAGTGATACTCTGGGGTTTGGGGGGGGGGGGATAATTGTTTTGGAGTTAGGGTCTGATCTGATGTGCTAAAATGTGTATTCCCTTGAACTGTGCTTTAGCGAGGTGAAGACGGTTAGAGTCATTGTTAGATTTCTCATCCTGTCTCCCTACCAATATAGCTCTATATTACATGGTGGGGTAGGGGAGAGAAGGCCAGGCTTAATAGTACTAACAGATTATACAGTAAATACAGTAAATTCATGGTGAGCTCTGGCACCTTTCTAGGAAAAATAGCACTGGGTAATCCTATCAATGAAATACCTCACTAATTAACGCAGTGTTGCTTAGCAGTCTGTGCCCTGGGACCAAAAGTATCATAATTAGGTGCATGGCAGATGGAAAGTAAAATACTATCTATACCACAAATAACCATGTTATGTGGTGGGCCCAGCATTATCAGTTTTAGGCTGGGTCACACTTTACTATTACACTATGCAACTAAAGGTCAACAGAAGAAGAACACAGCATTGCAATGTTTGAAGTAGAACTATACAGACGCATGGCTCCTCAGTAACACCAAAAACGAAACAAAAATCCAAAACGGTTAGAGTCAACAGCACAAATGAAGATCAATAATTGTGTAAACTTTAAAAAACAGCAAAACAATATGTTTTGTTCAGCTGCAAACACAAGCCTCACTGAATTCATATATATATATATATATATATATATATATATATATATATATATATATGAATGAAAGGGACACATCAAAATTAATGTGATACTACAAGACAGACCAATTACAATACCTCTGGGGGCATGCAAATGGCTACTTGACGATGGGCATTGAATAGTAGCAGTACTGTAGGTCATGATATCCATTACAGCTGTCAGGAGGATAGAAAACAATAATGTTATTCTCACAAACCACCCAATCGGGCCGAGGTCATATAAGGTTAACAAAAGGCGAACTGCAGCAGTCCAAGTTTGAGTTACATCCGTGCTGTCAAAAGACCAGCAGATACAGGACTGTAAACCCCACCCCTGGAAATACGTTACGAAATATGAACATTTCTTTTTCATGATTACAAGATGGTGGAAGGGGGAAGTCAGAAGAGATGGCTTGCATTTCACAGAAACGCACTGCACCTCCAACACCTGAAGGCCAAGATTTGCCCACATTCAACTGTGTCCCAGAATGCAGGCTTTTCCTTTATTCCATAAAATTCATTGACAACTCAACCACCCACTACCTGCACAGCCTCACTCCTTCATCTCCTTATCATCGTCCCAGTTACATTTCTTGGTTTGACACTACAGTGTGATGAAACATTGGGATCCATCTTCTCCATATATTTATATTGATTCCTGACATACACTATTACAGGCTTCAGTGCAACACAGTTCCATTTTCTTCTAAATAAACCCACCAACACCAGATTTGTCAGTGAATGTATTAATGCAACAAATAACCCCAATTATAAATACTGAAGATTAAATCTGTAAAATAATAGTAAAAAGTGGCAATAGAGGAAGGCAGAACTGAAGCATATTTCAGCAATATAGAGTAGCAGAACATGTGCGGCCTATCATTTTTGGTAAATGACGGCAAGAGAAAAAAGGCAAAGTAACACAATAAAATGGAGCTATGGGTATGTGATAGCTAAATCTGATTACATTTGCAAAAGAGAGAGAGAGAGAGAGAGAGAGAGAGAGAGAGAGAGAGAGAGAGAGAGAAAGCTCTTCCATAAAGAATATATTCTAAAACATCCACCAAAGTACTTAGTACTTTGGCTAGAATTGATTGTTATGGGGGAGCCCAGACTGGCAATTTCATGAGTGGAAAATAAACTGTAAGCTAAGAAATCTAGCAGTGATAACTAATGGCAGTGATACTTACAACGGCGATTTGATCTCTAACAGAAAAAGTACTCTAAAGGATGGATGTATGCAGCCCAGGTCATTTTTCCATATAAAAACAAAATAGGATCAAGGCACTTCTGCGAAATAACAAACGGTTGCTATACGTTTCCACTGATTCAATCGCTAACAAAAATATTACACCGATAACACAAGAATGGCTCCAGAGGGTAGCAGCAGACTACTTATGATTGTGACATGAAGGAAGGAGAGTGTCATTTCACATATATCTGTGAAATGTGATGGTGCGCTTTAAAACTTATGGAAATGATTCTTCCCTCCCTCCTCCTTTTTTATAAACAAACAAACAAACAAACAAAAACCTATGTCAGAACAATCCCCTAAAACTTCATTCTTCAAATGAGTTGAAGTACAAAGTGTGGTTATTACGGGTGTGCATGGAACATAATGGGCATTCCCTCTGCAGAAACTATGAGGCAACTACTGGATTGGGCTGCGCTGGGGGTTTGTTGGATGAATTGTTAGTGCACTTTGATTTAACCTGAAGGATATACAGGCTCGTCTTAAGCCTTCTTTTAAAAGAATTTTAATTTCATGTGATCATATTTTGGGCAATCTAGCTCCAACTAATTTATTTGTTCTTTGAAATAGAGGTACAGGAGAACAATGACAGCAAAAACAACTGGCTTGTTTACCGAAGATACGAAAAGCAACAACACCCCCCACCCTACTGTGCAGTATATGCTAAGAGACTTCTGAATTCCTCCTGGATAAAATGTTAAGGCACTGGACAGTCTCTGGAGGGACATGTGAGACGTAAGCCTGGGGGCTGACTAAAAGCCTGAAGGGGTTCTCAGGCATTTCCTCAAGCTAGCGTTGCAAAACTTGTGATGCTTTCTATTGACCCGTCTCAAAAGAAGGAATCTCAGGGGGAAAAAACTGCAGAGGCAAAAACAACAACAACAAAGGCAATGATTAATAAAATCAGTCAACATTCAAAGCTTATGAAGAAAGAGAAATTCATAAGATCTGCATAAAATACATTTTTGCCCTGATTCCAGGCAATGGGTTTGGGATGCATGTTGAAAGCTTTTGCTAATGTTATAACTTGCAAGCAGATTGGCTTGATTACCTTAAAACCACAGTCTATACGGCAGGGGTGGGGAAATGGGACTCTTCCCACCCTAACGCTGCAGACCAATCTGAGAGGTGGGCAGGGCCAGCACATCCACCTGTCATTCATGTGACGTCATTCTGATGCCTGGTGACAATTTCAGAGGGGCTTGCTGTCAGCAATGATCAGCTGATCAGGGCTGACAGCAAGCCCCCTTGAAGGCATGCTGATTGGCACTGACAGCAGCAAGCCCCTTTGAAGTTGTCCATTTGCAGACACTTTTTTGGTTTCAAAACAGTGCCTACAAACATTTTTTCCTCTGCCAACAAGCAAAGCTATCTGCAAAGTCGGCCTGCAGAGGAAAAATGCCCATTTGCAGGTAGAGTGTAAAACCTTCAAACAGGCAGCCTCAAAGGACTGCTTGCCAAGGAACAACCATGAGCACATTTTAAGCTCCTGGTTGTTCTCTGGCAATCACATATTTACCTGTCCCACATCTGATTTCACATATTGTCTGTTTGTTTAACCATGGCATGAATTTTGAGAATATTAGAACAGCATACTTGGATAGGAACAAAGGACCATGAAGTCAACAGCAGGCAGCAGTGGCAGACTTTGGGCTCTCATATTTCAGCGACACCCTGTGTGATGCTAAGATTTGGTGCCCCACTGCTTCTCATGTTCCATTCGGCAGCATTTTTGTGGCACTCCCTGCAGTGTGGCTGAACGAGTAGAACTATCCTAGAACCACCTCTGTGGGCAGACTTCTACTTTGCACCTGGTGCAAAAAAAAACATACACTTAGAATGAGAGAATTCTATGTCCCGGATTTTGTTTTGAGCACCAGAGCTGAACAGAGCTGAATACCCATGCAAACATCAACTCATGGTTACCCCAGGCTTCCTCTGTTTCAGCATCATAATTTATAGCAGGGAGTGGGTCTTTTGGTTGCTGTTTCTGCTAAACAATTGGGAGTCAAAATGCTTGATAATCAACTGCAAATCTCTCAAGAGATCTGTCAACAGAGCCAGATCTACCTTCTGCCTACTCCATTTTCTTGCCCAGTATCCTGTTCCCAACAGTGATCAACTTCCAGTAAGCCCACAAGCTGCAGGGCACATTAAGCAACAGTCCTCCTTCACTCTATGCTCACAAGTGTCTCTTATTCAGAGGTGGACTGCCTCTACCTTGGGAAGCCACCCTGCACTCAGCTCTCCCCTGTAGCTCCCAGAAGCTATCAGCATGCTACACCCTGGGAACGGCTTTGACTGGCTGGCTAAAGCAGGTGAGGGTAGCCGATGGGTCTCAAGCCCTCAGTGAGATAGGGACTTTCCCTGCATGTGAAGACACACTCCCATTGAAATGGATGGGCTTTGTAATTAACTCTGTAAAAGAAACCATACATCTGAACTCATCTGAAAGAAAAATGAAACAAACTTGATTTGACAATGCAGCAACTAAGTTGCGAGAGTATCTAAACTCAGTGATAAGCAGCACATTTGCAGAAAGAGGGGAATGTTGCAGATTTACTCTAATACTGCACAACTGAGGGCAGAGAACCATAAAACACGTCGGCCAGGGAGCATGAGGCAAGATGGGCCACTGCAAATGAAAGGGGAACTTGCTCTGGGGCTGGCATTTTTTAATAGCAGCTCCAAGTTTCTTAAAACCTGTAGTTATATCATTGCCTAGAAGCAACAGTTTTATTTAAAACAACAACAGCAACAGCCCTTTTCTAGAATTTCTGACGGAAGACAAAGTTGCTGCTCAGTTCTGACTGGTACTAAAAACCCTGAGCAGCTGTGTTACCACACAGGCAGTGATGGGGAAATGCTTTGCTGTGCTGCAGTGACAATGCGAAGCAATTTGAGTTTAGAAAAATAAGGATAATGCTGTGCACACCGTGGAGACAGTGACATCTAATGCAACCAATGTCTTTTACGCAAGAGCAAGCAAGGAAAATTGCACAACAAAGCCTAGAGATGCTGTATGATTTCTAAGATTTTATGTGGCAGTTCCATCTCCCTTATTTCACCCCCCCCCCATGCACCCCTCTTTTGTGGCTTATATTAAAACTAGAGATTAAAAGTTGCTGAAAATTACATAGGATTTGCCGTTTGTTTTCTTCAAACCGAGTTTCTCAGCAATAACCCTGAGAGCAAAACTTTCTTCCAGAATGAAAATATATGGAAATAGTCTTTTTGCCATTTCCTCTAGTGGAGTAAAGGGTTCAGACAAGGCAAAGAACACAAAGAGAAACAGTTCTATATAAAGAAGCAGCTTTTAACTATAAAGCAGGGGGTGAGAAGCCTGCGACGTGCCAGATGTTGCTGGACTCCAACTCCCATCATCCCTGACTAATGGCTATAGTGACTGGGGCTGATGGGAGTTGGAGTCCAACGGCTTCTTGAGGGCCTCAGGCTCCTCCCTGCTGCTAATAAAGCTCCCCAAAGTTGATTCAGATATCCAGTTCCTGTGACGTCTTGAGCTCTGAATCTACCACAAACATTTCTATACCACTGCTGTCTATGCAGACGCTCATGCACTGGACCCTGTCGAGAAAGCTAGCGCTATGGGAATCTCAGCCTGGGAAGCTCATCTGTAAAATGCAGAATGGAAGCCATTTTAGAACGTGACTGCATCCCGATTTCAAACAGTTGTCAAAATTCGAATGAGCACTTTAGCTCTTCTTTTGTGCATTACTCTTTCCGTATTCTCCTAAGAGTTAATAACCCTGGAGTTATTGATATGACACTAATTTGAAGCAGTGCCCAATCGCATCGCTACAAATTAGCTTCAGACACCAAACAGTATTCAATTTAGGATTGGAAGGAAGCGGGTGGGGTGGGGGTGGGTGGGGTGGGGGCGAGGGATAATCTGTCCTGAAATTGGTGCAGGGAACTTCCCAGAACACTTGATGTACTTTCTCAATCCTGCAGCTGTTTCTAAACGCTTCCTCCCAAAGGCACATTTAGGACTAAATTAAATGTAACTTTGACTTAATTAACATTTTAAATGATAATGAACACAATGTAGATTCATAGGAAGCATTTATATTGTGTTGTAAAAATGGATAAAAATTTAATAGCTCTTTGTTAATAAGTTATGTCTCTCCAGACCTGTAAAGCCTAAGGCAGTCCAATGCTCTACTCTAAAGTCTAATCTGGGCTCCCTAATGCAGGTGGAAGAAGGAGGCAGAAGTCTGGCTTGACATTTGCTCTAAGCCTGCTCTGGATCAAGGCTCTGCTTGTTCATAAGTACTTTATTTCATATAAGTAAAGGTCAGGATTTGGGCTCAAGGCAGGGCTACGACAGAAACGTTCAGGAGGAAACTGAGCTAGTCCTGGCATCTGTCGCTTGAGATAGCTCAGGAGGAGGAGAGATGGAGAGCTAACTGGCTAGCATCTGTCCTACACCGAGGAGGTAACAGGGAGAATCTGTTGCCTGGTGGTAAGAAACTGTCAGGGTGAGTTTCATGACAACCAGCCACACTCAGGAAATAAAAATGCAAACATAATTTCCATGTCACCTTTCATAAGGCCCTCTCTGAAACCCGCTCCATGGGCTGGAGACAGCTTTTCTTCCCCTAGCCTGTCCCCATCAAGGCAATCCATTCACTAGTCACTTTCCTGTGACCCTGGTAAGAAACACTACCCAAAGTAGAGGCCCGAAGCGATTTCTCAAAAAGACTTCTCTCTGCCTCTTCCGTGCTCCCCGCCTTTTCCATCTAACTCTTCAGAAATATTTGCTGCTAAACTTGGGAGCATCTGCCGCCTGCACAGAAGCTGGTACATGTAATATTCAAAGGGTTGAGGACATCACCAAACAAATTCCTTTGCACTAACCCCCAACGACGAGCATCTGAGCTAACCTACTGCACTGCAGTATCTATTTAATACATTCTGGCTATTTATAATAAACTAGTCAGGCTGTCTTGCGTTTGTTATTCTATTGCAGCAACCGGCTTTGAATGGGAGAGTCTATCCCCTTTCCCTGCTACACACTCCTTGTATTTCTCCAGCTATCAATCCTTCAAATCTATATCATCCTCAAGCAAGCACAATAATCCACTGAAATATTCATGTCAAAGACCTAAATATAAAACTACACATACCAATAGTTTTGGAAATTAATATTTTACAGGGGAAATGTGAATGAAAAAATGATTGTGGCAAGAAGAAGAAGAAGAAGAAGAGTTTGGATTTGATATCCTGCTTTTCACTACCCGAAGGAGTCTCAAAGCGGCTAACATTCTCCTTTCCCTTCCTCCCCCACAACAAACACTCTGTGAGGTGAGTGGGGCTGAGAGACTTCAGAGAAGTGTGACTAGCCCAAGGTCACCCAGGAGCTGCATGTGGAGGAGTGGAGACACGAACCCGGTTCCCCAGATTACGAGTCTACCGCTCTTAACCACTACACCACACTGGCAACAACCCACCAGTTTGTATATGGCTGGTCAGAGCAATTGAGCACAGGGATGAGGAGTCTGTGGACCTACAGATGTTGCCTGGCAACTCACAGCATCTTTGGCTAATAGCCAAACTAAAGGGGCTAGTTGGAATTGCAGTCAAACAGAATTTGGAGGGCTACTGATTCCCCACCTTTCACCGAGCAATTAAAATGTCCAGCAAAGGTTCCAATTCTCTACCTCAGTGGTCCCCAATTATTGGTCCGTGGACCCCGGGGGTCAGTGTAACACACCCCGTGGGTCTATGGCACATACCCATCAGCTGTCAGGGACATCATCTTTTTGGGCACCACACTCTCATGTGGGTCATGTGATTTGTATGGGACTGTAGTCTGGAAGATGTGTGTTCCAGTTTTGTGCTGGGACATGTTGGAGGGTATGGTGGCACCAGTGCTATTTTTCTGGGGGGAAAGAGGTGTTGTAATTCACCATGAACGCCTCCCTTGTTCTCTTATAATGGCAATGACGCCCACCTGAGAGGTGCCAGAACTGAGTTCCAGCGAGTTCTGGCTGGAAAAAAAGCCCTGGGTGGCACCATTCAAATAACAGACATTACCATGGAGATACCACATTTGCAAAAGTAAGGGGTCCATGGCTTGGCTTTTGAAAAACAGGGAGTCCGCTGTACTTAGCTATTTGTAAGCCACTGTTCTACCTCCTCATTTGTTAAGAAAGACAAGTGATGTAAAGATATAAAGCAACACAAATAACTTTTCTTTCCCCAAACACGCAAACTCTTCTGCTAGGAAAAAACTTACTAAAAGCAACAGGTATTACTGTTAGTCAGATTGCACACTGTTCCGGGCAGGGACTTTATATGTTGTTTGTTTGTTTGTTTTCTATACCGCTTTATATTTTAAAGAAAAATCTCAAAGCGATTTTAAAGCATATTAAATCAATAAAACATAAATAAAACAATCTGAAGAAAGTCAAATATGGAGTCAAAGCTACACAATTAACATAAAATTAAAATATTATCTTAAAGATTTCAAAATAAAACATTACAAAGGAGGTCAGCTACAGAATACATATTTAACATAAAGTTAACAAAAATTATATTACTACTACTAGTTTTTCATATTGCAGAAGCGCTGCTAAGTGAACGCATAGTTGGCATACTATAAAGTATTGACAGTAATTCATTCTGAAGCAATGAATTCTTGTTCATTATTCTATCTACAGCATGACATTTATAGTGAAGCCAGTGATTCCTAAATAGTGGATAAAGCATCAGCCACTGGGTTGCTGGAGCCTTGTGGGTGGTCCATCACACTGCCAGCAGTTTGTACTGGGATTATAACAACACAAGAATTTGAAGAGGGATGACAGTCAGGTCATGGGGTTAACTAATAAAGCAACATGTGGGTCTCAGACAAAAGCAAAATCCCACTGGTGTTCCTACCCAAGTCAAGTTTTTTGCATTATTGGAAGGGTGTATTATTCACATACCTTCCCTTTTGCCCATTTTTTTTCTTTACACAAAGTATACTGAAAGCAGTGGCGGATTTAGAGGGGCGCGGGCGGTTCTGCTGCACAGGGCACCGAGCCAAGAGCCCACATAACTGAGAATAACCATTTGGAGGCACCAAATTGTGGCCTCAAACAGGGCGCCATATTACGAAAGATTGCCAAAGTACACCCCTGATGAAAGTATCCCTTTCAACACATGGGAGTTCGCAACATGTAAGAACTGTGCATTAGATAATTGCTAGCAAATGTACTCCAGCGACGGGAAGGCTTGAAAACCAGTTGAAACTTTTTATTTGGGCATTCAGGGTTATCATCAAACACCACAAAGAGGAAAGTCGGGTCTACAACAATCCTTATTCCTGGGAAGTTGTTCTCATTGTTCCTTACTCAGAGAGTCCACTCACATAAATATAGCCCCTCACTTTCAGGTTTCTGTTTCTTCATTGCCTGTGCTGATGAAATACTTTAGAACAGGGGGTCAGCAAACCTTTTCAGCAGGGAGCCAGCCCACTGTCCCGCAGACCTTGTGGGGGGCTGGACTATATTGGGGGGGGGGAATGAATGAATTTCTATGCCCCACAAATAACTCAGAGATGCATTTTAAATAAAAGCACACATTCTACTCATGTAAAAACATTGGATTTTACTTTCAAGTGCACACGTGTAGGGCTGTGCTACAAGGCAGATGAAACCCCTTAACTTGATTGGTGATGGCTAATGGAATATAACAGACGTCAAAGTAGAGGAAGGAATTTTTTTTTTGGGGGGGGGGAAGCAACCTAAGCATCTACTGTATATTTATTATGAGTTTCCTATACAGCAGGAGTGGGGAAGTTCCAGTCCATGGACCAAACAGGGCAAGGTATGCCTCCTAATTTGGTCCATGCTGTATAATATACAGAAAATGTCCTAGCAATGCTGGTATAACGCCCTGCTCTGCAAGTAACAAAACAGCTGACATTCCTCTCCCCAAGCTTCTATTTTCTAGTTTAGCAAGTCTGCAGATGAGGCCATTAGACCATCCCTTGTACACCACGCTGGCTTTCTTTACAAAGGTCAGATATTTGTGACACATATAGTGTCTGATTTCTCATCTCTGTGGGCTTGAATTAATACATTTTTTTATTGTGTCACTCTGCCCTTGATTTAATTGTCTTTTTATATTAGTCTCGTTAAGAGAATGTCAGGCCAAAGTAATGCTTAATGCTCTCCAACAGAGACCAGTTTGGTTGTTTCATAAAAATTTGGGTTAGGAAAACACAGCTGCCTGATTGTAATCTCTTGTGTAGCCCTAATAAGATTTTCCTGCAGGGCTTGAAATCATCTCATTTTTCTTTGCAGGGTTTCTTAAGTTCCAGTTGCTCAAAGAAACCTTGGTTCCTTGCTTCTTCCATTGGTGCCATACACAGCCCCAAGATACTAATAACTACAGGTTCACAGGATGCTGAAAGGGACATACTCTGTAACAGTGACATTTTTTTAAAAAAAGGTAAACAATAAGGACAAATTTAAATTATAGTATTTCTTTGCAACGTTATTTCTGTTCTGTTGCAGCTATTAAAAGTCATGTGCAGCAGAGGAAATAGTTTAAGAAATAGTTTTCCTATCCAACTGTGCTCCAAAGGTTAAACATTCACCAAAAAAATAATACTTTTAACATTTGTACAGTGCAATCTCACGTACACTATCTCAGTAATTCTTTCAACCCACTGGTAAAGTCAGCCAGTAAGTTCATGAGCTACGATTGCTCCCCAAAACCCTCTACTTGCCTCTCAATTCAGAGGAAGCCTTTCCCCCCACCCTCTACCCAATTTATCCCATCTCCACAACAGCTATTTGGACAACCCAGGCACCAATACTAATATCAGAGCATTCCCAATGCCTTACCTACACAGAGATTCAAAGCAGGAGAGCGTTATGATGGAAAAAACTAATTTCCGTGTGACATAAAAGGAGCCCTTCTAGATCAGACGAAAGGCCCATCTAGCACAGTCGTCTGTTCTCACAGTGGCTCTTCAGATGCCTAAGGGAAGCTCATAAGCAGGACAGGAATAGAATAGCCCTCTCCATCTCATATTCCCTGGCAGTCATTATTAAGAGGCATCCTGTCTTTAAACTGGAGTAGTAAATAGTTTTATCCTCCATACAAGCAGGACATCCACCGAGGTCATAGTGCTCACTGTGACATCATATTGGTGGCTGGCAGGCAGAGAGAGTTCCCATGGTATCATCAACAACCTCCCAGAAATGGTAGTGATGGGCATAAATCATCACAGAGGTCATATCCACTATTTTTTACAAGGGGCATGTAACACATTTCCCCATGATGAGAAAGAAAGAAAGAAAGAAAGAAAGAAAGAAAGAAAGAAAGAAAGAAAGAAAGAAAGAAAGAAAGAAAGAAAGAGTTTGGCACAGACTATGGTTGCAACTTCCTGGAGCATCTAAATTTTACCGCTACTGGAGAAAGGATACTGAGCCTTGCAGGTAAGTGATTTGTGTGAGCGTAACTACAGGTTACGCTCACACAACACCCTGGAAAAGACTCTGATGTTGGGAAAGATGGGGGGCACAAGTAGAAGGGGACGACAGAGGCAGGGCCGTCTTAAGCCTATCTGGCGCCGTGGTGCAGGGATCTGTCCGGCGCCCCCCACGCCCCCCATCCTTTGGCAAACAGTGCCTTGTACCGCCTCCCTAACTCCCTCCCTCCCTCCAACCAGCCGGAGCCTCCGGGGGTGGGGGAGCACCCCAAATATACCTGCTCCTCTCCAGCACCCCCAATGCACCTGGAAGCGCGCAGGGCGGCTGGGACTGGGAGCCCCCCCAAAGGCGCAAGAAACCCCTTCTAAGCACCCAAGAATAAAAGCAGTGTTTTTCGGGGGCCAGGAAGGGGCCAGAGGATCCACCATCTGGGCAAGCTGCAGGACAAAATGTGGAACGCCACCCGTTTAATTGCGCGGGGTTGGGCTGGATGACACCGTGGGGTCACTTCCAACTCTCCAGTTCTGCCACAAACTCGGGGAAAACAAGCATGGGGTGTGTGTGTGTGCGTGTGTACGTGCAGCAGGGGACCTTGGTAAGCGTCTAAAACAAACCGGTCCCCCCTTTTTTGATGGAGCTGGGTGGGATTCCAAAATAAAAAGCAAAAGTGCTCCAGCAGCAGGCTGGAGAAGCGCTCAGAGGAGTGGCGGCCACCAGGGATCGTGCCCCACTCAGGACCCCTCGGGTTCCTTCCCGCCGCCCCACGCCCTACTCCAGTCCTGTGCAGCGGCAGGCTGGAGAAGCGCTCAAAGGAGCGGCGGCTGCTGGGGATCGTCGTGCCTAGCCCGGGACCCCTCAGGCTCCTTCCTGGCTGCCCGGGAAGCAGCAGGCTGGAGAAGCGCCCCGACGACCAATTGCGGTGCTGAGAGGAGGGGCGGCCGCCGGGGATCACGCCCACCTCCCAGGCAGGGCGCGCACACCAGCTGAAGAGGGGCGGACAGAGGGAGGGAGGGAGGGAGGGCTGATCACTGCGCGCACGGCTCGCCGCCACCGATCGCCTCCTCCTGCCTTCTCCCTGGTGGCGGGCGAGCAGCGGATGAGGGGCGTGGCGCTGGAGCGGCGTGGGGCTCTGCGCGCCCTTCCAGTGCTCCCGGGATGGGAGGCGAGGGCGGCCAGCTCGCAGCCTGCCTGGGAGCGGCATGGGCGGTAGTGGCTGCGCTGCCGGCGTGCGAGCGCCCGGCCACCAGCCCGCCCGTGGGGGCGGGGGCGGGTTGGGGAGGGGGGCGCCCAGTATGCCGACAGGCTCGCGGGGCGCCCCTGAGGGGTCCGGCGCTCTGGCGCACCGCGCCACTAGCCTCTATGGATGAGACGGCCCTGGACAGAGGATGAGATGGCTGGACAGTGTTCTTGAAGCGAATGGCATGAGTTTGGCCGAACTGCGGGAGGCAGTGGAGGATAGGGGTGCCTGGCGTGCTCTGGTCCATGGGGTCACGAAGAGTCGGACACGACTGAACAACAACAACTACAGGTGCAAGTAGATAAACAGGTACCGCTCCGGCAGTAAGGTAAATGGTTTTCCGTGCACTGCTCTGGTTTCGCCAGAAGTGGCTTAGTCATGCTGGCCACATGACCAGGAAGCTGTACACCGGCTCTCTCGGCCAATAAAGCGAGATGAGCACCGCAACCCCAGAGTTGTCCATGACTGGACCTAATGGTCAGGGGTCCCTTTACCTTTACCTACATAGACTGCGGGGGAGGGGGGGAGTGGAAGAAGCAGCAGTGTGGGGGTGCTGGTTATGGAGGAGGAGAAGCAGAGATAAGCAGAATGAAGGAACTGCTTCCCCATTTGTTTGTTTGCTTAGCAAGCCCATTTTAATCCATGCTGCATAACCATAGTGCCCTTGATCTGAAGAACACTACAATTAGTCCTGCCCACCTAAAAGAGCTTTGGAATTTTTCTTCTTCTCGCAGCAGCTTTCCATACTACATGGAAAATCTCTTTCGAAACTGGTGGGTTCTGCAAAGGGGTAAAAAAATTCCATTGGGTAAGCACCCAGTACCTCTTTGAATCTTTCTATTTTTTTCCTGGGGGGAAGGTCACTATTTTGAATGGTGTTGTGAGTCACCAAGTGAACTTTTCCGCTACTGCAAAGAAAGATATTGCAAGGCCCATGCCTTTAGCTACAGGAAGGTAGGCAATTCACAACACTGCAAGTTTAAATGGATGTGTAAAATAGATGTTCTCACAGGGCGCAATCTAGCAAGAAGTTCTCCTTTTGCCAGATAAATTAAAATGGATGGGGGCTGCGGAGGAGTAAAGGTTTTACAGTTTCCATTCATTACATGGAAGAATTTCCCACAGGATTGTGACCAAAATACTGTGGTAGCCACTTTTTCTTTAAGGATATCTTTCACCAGTTCCCCCCCTCCTGTTTATTATTATTATTATTGTACGATTGTTTCTCTTTAAAATGAAAAGCCGGGAGAGAGATTGGTGGGAGAGAGAAAAAGGGAAAAAATGAAAAGCACATTAAGCCATCTTAGAAGCACACACTGACTCAATGGGGAGGGGGGGGGGGAGGCTGTGACCAAAGCCAGCCCTGTAATAGTATAATGACCTTTAATGAGTGTCTTGGGAAACAATACAGTGCTAGCATGAAAGACAAAGGGCAAAACCGATCAAGGTTTTGCTGACACTAATTCAAAATGATTTCCCGAACAACTGAAGAATGTAAGGGAGGTAATCTGATCCGCCAATCTGACCTCACTTTGATTCCAGGGCCTTACTGCTGCCATTTCTAATTGTCAAGCACTCTACATTTCACATCTGCTCATATTTAATGAAAAGCCAACTCTCACCACTGTTCTTTGAGCTAACCAGCTCTTGTCAAAATGGGCATTGTCTGACCTCTCCTCACTGGAAGGAAAATGCTGGTTTCTATTGAAGCCTTGCCAATCGGATTTCAAGGGTGTGTGGGTGGGTGTACATGGAGATGCAGATATTACAATCGGGGACAACATCAGCTAATAAACTAGCATTGGTTTACAAAGGGCATGGACTGGTATTGATTGCTTGTTTCTTATTATTAACCATCAAAGGTGGGCGATCTCACACACACACAGAGAGAGAAGAATTAAACCTTGTTTTTGTGTGACAGTGTGAAGGACGGGTGGAAGGTGAGAGAGGGAAGCAGAGCAACTAAAGACCTCCTAAGCCATCAACATCACTTTTATGACTGAATGCAATATGTGGTTAATGCATTTTTTAAAAGCTGTACTTTGGGAGGCGCCAATGATATCACATGCAGCGTGTTTTGGTTTGGGGGGGGGGGGCTGATTAGGTTATGCAGCCCAAACCTTAACGCTCCTTCCCTTCTAAAGGAAGCAGTAAATAATAGAAAGTTGCACCACTCTTCCAAGTTATAGTTTCTTTTTTGCTTGCAGATGCCACTATGAATAGAAAATTGATGGGTACGTCTAGTTGTTGTGGACACTCCAATGATGTGCCAGCCACAATTCAGTAATGACTGGTAAGTACAATGGATACAAGAAGTGCTAGGTGGGTATTCAGGGGAGACTGGGTTCAAGGTAGATTAAGTTGGTAAAATGAATGGGAAGTAAAGTCATGAGTAACCTGCCTTATGGATTTCAATGGCACCTAAAGTCAACATACTCTGGATCTAGCCCACCGGCATCAAGCCATCATTAAAGCCCTTGCCTTGGAACCTGCATGTTCCTCCAGGGCAGGGTTCCTCCAGACAGATATACTTTGGGTGTTCACCAGAAAGATTGAGCTTTGACCTGTGCCATTTTGGATTACTCATTTTTATTTCAAAATACTGATCCCTAGATGGGCTAGAAGTAGGTCTTAGGCAAAGCTGGTAGGCTAAGGTGGAGGCAGAGCCAGGCAGAAGGCTGCCAGTGCAATCATGGGCATCTCCAGTTAATGGATTTCACGTAGACAGCATGGGAAAGTAGTAGCCAAGACTTTGGAGACCTATTGCCAGTCAGAGTAGACAATACTGCTCTACATGGATCAATGGTCTGATTCAGAATAAGGCAGCACCTAGCAACTCATGGGAGAAGTTAGTGCACTATAGAGTTTGCTATTTCTGCTCCAAAGTTTACTGACTTTTCAGTTCTCAGTGCTGGTTACCTGTCCCCAATATGTTTCACTGGCTACTCAAGTGTTACCCTCAAAGGCTTGCATGGACCACCAGATCAAAACACATAACTAGATAAGTTATACAGAGCAAACAGTTTGTGAAACACCCAACAACCATGAACTGATACCAGCAGTGCTAAATGATAACCAAATTATGTTAGTTCAGACAAAAGATGGGTCATTTGCAGATCTCCAAAGGTACACCTTTGATGCTAAACACGTTGTGTGCTACACATACTGCAAACTGTTCCAAATCTTCCCAAAATAGCTACAGCATTTGTTCCCTAAGTCATTGTCCCTATGCCTAGTTCCGAACATAGCATGTCTACCACAGCCATTAAGAAAGCATTTAACCACCATTATACTGTGCGTATGAATCAGAAACAAAATGTCACGAAACTGCACTGTTGCCAAGATGCATTTCCCCTGAAAAGCTCACAAGAGGAAGGGAGAGCAACAATTACACAAAATATTGTTTCTTTTAATGAAGTACATTGAAGAATATATAAATATAGATCTGTATAAATTAAAGTAGTTGTAAGGGGGGAAGGAAACGTGCTGAATCACGGCATTTTTTAAAAAAAGGAACAAGAAAAGGAAAAGGGGAGGGGAGAAAGCCAAAACAATAAAACCACAATGTACGACACAGGACGGGGATGATACCACAGACACCACAGACATGGAACAGCATGTGCTGGTGTTAAAACTTACAGGCACGTAAACTGGTGGAGCAATCATTAACAGAGACAGAAGAAAGTGGGAAGGCTCTCTCAAGGGTGTCCATGTTACTATGCACACTGCCTGACATGCAAGAGCAGTCACGCTCAGAGCGTCCGCAATCAAAACAACATGCCAGTTTGATTCTCTTGTAGATGGACATCTTGGCTATAACCATGGGTTGGATGGGAGGAGAGGAAGAGTAGCAGGTTAATGGAAAGGTTAAATATAACAATGCAGCTGGAAGGTCATTTAAGGGATTTAAGATACAGGCCTTAGTTTATGGCAGTCTTGACCCAGGGATATAATCATTCTGATTATGAATAACACTGTGGTTGTACGTCAAATGTAGAGGAAAGGTAAGTGATTCTCTCTGTTCTGTCTAGGGGGTGACACAAGATGAAGACTTTTTTTTGGCATGGGGGTAATAAGAACCACCAAAGAGAGGCAGAAACGTATAAAGGCTTTCCCTCGCGCCCTTGTCACCACTGTAACCATTAAAGCGAAAAGGTGAATAGTGCAAAGCCATTGCTTCTTAAGCTAAATTTGGCTTTGGCTATTTCCTCCCCTCAGTACTAAGGAGACCACAATCCCATTCGTTGAGCATGCACCTCAGAGGACATAAAACCAATCTGATGAAATACCAACTTATGTCCATTGCAAGAGATGCTGCTACTAGCTGGGATTCCTGCATTGCAGGGGGTTGGACGATGACACCCAGGGTGCCTTCCAGTTCCACAATTCTGTGGTTCTAAGTTCAACATTAAGGGCAGTTCACATGTAAGGCATCACCAGAGTGCACCAAATATGGGTCCATTGGAACATGTTGAACCAATCATCACCATCATCATCATATTTTCTCTTCTGTATCTATTGCGGGATTTCAGTACTGTAATCACCACAAGAAATAAATTTGAAAAGCCATCAAATGTCATGAAGTCAATGATTTCCCCCTTTTTCAGTCAGGCTGATGAAGCTCAATGCAAATTGACAGTCCTTCAACTTGGAATGGTTTCAGGTTTCAGTGCTGTCTTTGAGAAAGCCCAATTTGTTCAACTCTACTAAAGTGACTTCATTCACAAATAACACATGAAGGTGAAACCAAAGGACACATCTTATAATTGTTTCTCATGTTGCACTGGGCCATATTTTATTGGCAATGGCTTAGCGTGAACTAATTTAATTTATAGTGGCATTGAAGCATGTCGCTGGTAGTCAAAAAGTACAACCCGCAAGAGCAAATGTGCACCCAAACTTTTTTTAAAAATAAAATAAAAAATAAAAATAAAAGGCTTGTAACCTTCCAAAGAAGCAGTCACAATTCCCATGTTAATTTAAAACATTTCCCATTGACTTGGGGGGGGGGTTGCTGTTGTTTTAAAACTGAGAAAGGAGGATATAAATCTTCCAAAATGGGTCAAGTCCTATTCTAAGGCCTCTTATGACTTGCCATACACAGTATATCTGACAAGCAAGGGGTAACGTCATGGTTGTGGGAAAACAGGCATTGAGGGAGATGGATGAGTGATCTCTTCAGCAGTGATTCTGTTCCTCTAAAAGTTTTGCTTGCATTTCCTGTGGCATGTGTTCTTAGCATTCTCATTGAGTTATCTTGCAGCTGTTTGAATATGTCAACATGCAACATCAGGCTCGGTCAGCACACCATACATCATTCCCCAGAACTTGATTTTTTAGGACAAAGATGGAATTCCACTACAGCTTTTGATAGGTAACAGTTTAGACTACTAAAAATTATTCCGGACAACTTATAGTTAGTTCATCAGTTTCCCCCGTCTTTTCTTTGCATCTCCATAAATCATTTAAGGGTTATTCAGAAAAAAGAGGGGAAACACTTCTTCATTCTACAAAGATTATGTTTGTCCAAATATTCCTACATTTAAAAAACCACCAAAACATAACAATATTTGGCTTTTTCTTTTTGTTTAAAGGAAAATTAAGATCTGGTCTGAAATGCACTGATTTGGTGAAAGAAAAATGAAAGTTCTTCCATGCATAATATACAACTGCTTTGAAGAAGCTTCTACTAATCAAATGCTGTAGCGAAACCCAAGTAACTGCCAGTTGTATAATGTTTTGATATTGGTTAGTAACAGTCCCTGGTTTTCATTTCCATCTAAGTTGTATTTTGTCAAAATGCAGTAATAGAATAAGACACCAGGGGAGGGGAGGGTACAGAAGAGGAAAATATTTAAGAACCATTTCTTCAACAATAATTTGTATTCTTCTGTTCAATAATGGAACTGGTGCAAGGCACATTTCAAGACCCAATGCATTTCAGGGACTGTTTTTAATTATTAATATCAATTATTCTGGAGACCATGCATCATTTTATAATACATTCAGTTAACATGCAGGAAACAGTCTCAAATCTGATAGCAAACTTCTCAAAAGGACTTGCTATGAAGGTTTTAATCAATCATCATATGAGCAATCACATATCAGAGCAGCACAGTTTGTAAGGCAACATGCTTATTACTCTTCATTCCTGTTACACAGTCATTTTGCATTCATACCAAATAGAAGAGGAAAATAAATATTTTTAAATGCACCCGCAAACATATAACAAGATGGAGTATTAGGAATAATGGTTGCTGAGCAGATTAAAGACATGATGGAATGATTAAAGCTGGTGCAGCCAGACACATACTGTTTCCCATTAAACCACCATAAATGTTAATTAAATATGGCAATCAGCAGAAAGACAGGAGACTCTTTTGTACAACTTCATTAATTTTGGTGCCATGGTACTTGGAGCACCACTAAAAATTCTACAAAAGCCAACCAGTTTCAATCATATACCCTCGGAAGAAGGTACTGTATCTGCCCACTAAACAATATTTTCACTTTGACAAGCAAAGCAAACGGGGATAAAGGTCTTCTCTGCTGATTACCTGGTTTTTTTTTGTTACCATTGTCTATCCAACTGCTACCACTCCTCTGCCTGCCTTTACATCACCAATGGTAACAAAAAGTAGATCTATGAGGACATCTAGTGGAACTGCACCAAACAACAGCTGGCTAAAGAAAACCTGGACTCCATGTCAGTCAACTGGGGTTGAGTAAAAAAAAAGGGGGGGGAGGGAAAAAGAGCCAGACTACCGTTATGAATTGAAATGGATACAATGTCATTTCAATTCAACTTCTCTTATGATCCACAGCAAGAGGTAAATGACAACAAAGGAAAACTTCACAAAGAAATTACGGTCACAAAGGAACTGTAGTGTTACAGGAACAGCTAGATTGATTTAATTTTGCCTTGTGGCGATGTTGGTTAAGATCATCAACCTGAAGAACAGCAAAGGGTTCCCCCCACAGCACAGTTTCAGCTGTGTAAAAAATATTTTAGAAATTTAAAAATACAGCAGCGTGTCTTAAAACTGGTTGTGACAATTGATTTTTTTCTCTGCGCTCAACAGGCAGAGCTTTTTCTCACTTACTTCATAGTACGCCAGGGAAACCACAGCCTTCCTGTGCCCTCTGCAAATTATTATTATTATTATTATTTTAAAAAGTTCTGGCTTTTAAATAATATTAAAGGGAGAATGTTAGCTGTTTCCAATTATACAGACTGCCAGGGTTTCGCAGTCAAAAATTGCTTAGCTTTATATAAGGATTAAAGGAAGCAGTTTGATCATTCTACTATATAGTACTTTTCCTAATGTTTCATAGCATGCTTGGATTAATGGTGTCTAAGAAAGCAATAAACTTTTTAATATTCCTTGCCTTTTATATTCCTTCAGTATACAACATGGGGAAGTAGAATGCTTCTTAATAAATGAGTATCTACACTAAAATTATAAACGGCAAATCTAAATACCACTGAAAATCCTCTGCACACCACAGTCTTGTCTTTCCCACACTCAGTAAGCATCAGCAATGTATTGCCTGACAGTACTGGTTCTAGCCGAGATCAGAGTTTGAGTGCTGGTGTGCAAGGAAGAATAAACAAAACTTTACTTTTAGATCTTTTAGGACAAGTTGGGCAGTATTATTTTCTGCCGAGTGCCGCATTCGTTTAGGGATAATCTGTTGAGTGCTACATGCTGACTGTGCATGGGGCTAAAACAGGGGTTGGCAACCTAAGGCCCATGGGCCACAAGCGGCCTATGGGGGGTCATTTAACAGGCCCACAAACCACCCACTCCGCTAAACCAGCGCAGCGCAGCATGGGGACTCACTTCCGTGGCGCCGGAAATCGTGTCTGCGCAGGCGCAGGAAATCGCGGGCAAGGTGATCCGGCCCACGGAGGGATCTCCGCTGGAGTGAACCGGCCCAGGCGAGGTAAACCTTGCCAACCCCCTTTCTGACACCTGCTTCCACCCACTTTTTCTCCCTCTTCCTTCTGATTTGCTGTTCACTTTTACCAAAGTTCTGAACTAGTCACTTGCAGGGGGCTTTGGGAATCAACTGGGGAGGGGGGGCACATAAAATTAGGCTAAGGGACACATGTGTCACTAAGGCTGTTCACTCCTGCTTTATCTAAACATTGGCAAAATAACACCCTTTAAACTCACACCAACAGCTGTGGGTGTGGATTTTGTAACCAGAATTGGCAAGAAAAATCTACCCATTTTGACTCGCCTCTGAAAATAAGGTACCGGTATGTGCCAACCCGACAACCAATCTTATTTTGACAGCTGAAATCTGACTCCTCCAAATATTCAGGTAACAAGTTTGAATTTCAAATAACAATGTTTGAATGTACTAAAATTTGATACCCGAATTGTGCATTCATTGACTGATTATTCAGACCTCGTCTGATGACTGGGACTGGGACTGACATTTCAGTGACACAACGGATGCCTCTCAAAGACTATGGATTTATTGCCCTGCCAGTAACTAAATGATTTTGCTGAACATTACTTAAGAGTTAAATATATTCACAAGTATCAGGATTCTGACTGGGATGATGTTTTACAGAACTAGCGCTTCTAAAGAAAACTAAACTAATATTAAGAGTAAAAACTAGGATTATATGAAGAAGTTTAATCATTATAATTTAATAAAGCAAATGAACTCTATATGGCATATGGTTTGTTTTCCTTAAACATGGTTAGCTCCCGCAGTGATCTAGTCTCTGTGCTTGCTAGTTGACATATAATGCCATCTGGGGACAGAGTTTAGTGTGCCAGGCTAACCCAAAGTGTTAAACACCTGGGTCTTAACCAGAGCTGCGGCAGCAAATGATCCATGATTCCTGCTAACCATGGTTAAGTCTTATTTCTGCATATGTATTTTTAGTTATAAGAATGTTGATTAACTGCCAGCTCATTCTAAATATCAAGGCTGCCATAAAACTGTAAAGTCATAAAGTTATAAAATCATATAACTCCAGGAAAATGTATGTGTGAGAAGGAAGTATTTCAAGTGGTGAAAAATCCAACAGTGCTAAGTTCTGAGCAATTGTTCCCAAATTAAATCAACTAGGGGAATTTAACCCCAGAAAGTCATACTAGTGAATTCTTCGTGAACTCTGTGCAAGGCAATGATCTTGGCCAGGCATGGCTAGACTTGGCCCTCCAGATGTTTTGGGACTACAACTCCCATCATCTCTAGCAAACAGGACCAGTGGTCAGGGATGATGGGGATTGTAGTCCCAAAACATCTGGAGGGCAAAGTTTGGCCATGCCTGATCTTGGCTCTATTCAGCCATCACTGATCATCTTGAACAAGCTGGCTAGTTAATGTGATCCCTGAGTTGCTCACGGATGCCGAGCCATGAACGTGCACTTTTGCTAATATTTGAAACCAGATAAAATTCACAATGTGATGTCCTTTTACACATTTCTATATCTGCATGGGAACTACTTATCTATGAGTGGTTTATAGCTGAGAGCAACATTTAAACAACCACATAGATGGTGGCTAATTGCGATGGTTCCTGGCCATGGAATTGGTACTTTGCTAGAAGCGAAGTCTTGGTTCCCATGGAAAGAGTGGTACAGTCAGCCCCTGCCTATGTGATCGGGATCATTTAATGCCTTCCCTGCTTTGTGGGTGCCACTCACAGGGAAGTGATCCTCATGTGTTTTGGAGGGCATATGAAAAGCATTTCAGTGGGGAGTGATAAACAAAATTGGAGACAGTGGATTCCACTAAAAATATACTTAGGTCATGCACACATGATCGTTATCATTTCTTCAGTAAAGTCTACAGACTAAGGGAAATACTTAGCAACAATAATTTATAATTAGTACTTTAGAACCACCTCTTTTTACTTAAGAACTGGTGCCTAATCAGTACAAGTACCACAACTGTATTAGTATATCAGGGTGCCTTAACTGGTGCACAGATGAGTATTTGCCAAGTTTGAATGTTTGATGCCGGAAGTCATTCATTGGGTATTTTATATTGAATGTTCTGTGCATCTTTGACTGGGGACTAGAGCTGAACAACAGAAGAAAGGGCATTTCTGCAATACAAATGTATACTGGTTTAAAACCAGTATACATGGCTTCCCTCAACCCTCCACAAAAGACTCCAAAGAACTGGCGGGTTTTCCGTTGGAGACCCTTGTAGGACAACAGTTCCCAGCGTTCTCCTGGGCTGAGGGGGATGAGTATTAACCTAGTCTGTGATGTTGACATGCTGCAAACAGGGATGGCAATTTCTCTCAGCCTCGTAATACATAAGGAAATTAGGAAAGCTTGAGAAAAAAAATTGTTTGATTTACAAATGGGGGGGGGAATACAGTTGGGAATGAGAAGAGGCCAGGGGAAAGCAAGTTGAAAGACTGCTGTATTTTCTTCAACGTCGCCCTGACCCACAAGGTCAATAAAGAATGAGAAAAGGTGTGGGTATGAGACGCCACCGCTACATGCAACATAAAAGTGTAAAGAAAGAATTGGAATACTGAACAAATGAATACTCTCCTACTGGAAGAAACACAGGTTGGATTGCACTCTGGGCTACAGGGAGCCCGTTTTTACTCACAATAGATCACTATCAGTGTGTAGTTAAAATATAGTAGGGGCCGTGTTCCAAGGCAGCAAGAGGAAAAATAAATCAAAACATTGTCAATTATCACAGGTTAATGCAATTTCCTTCAAACATTATCAGTGTACACACACATATGACCTGTACCTCGGGGGTTCAATGGCCCCCTTTTGGAAGGAACCATCGCGGCTGGAGGGGGGAAGAAAAGCATTACATATTTATACTAAACTGGTTAATACAACAAGAAGAAACCAGAGTAAGTATATCATCATCCACTGTCATCTCAGGCAGGCTGTAGCAAATATAAACTTTAGGGCTGTCATTCAGTTACATGAATCAGTCGTGTTAAGTTTTCATTGATCATTCTGTTAAATAAGAAAGTCCATCACCAAATTATCTGAAAATGAATCAAACAATTTTTTCTGCTTAGGGGGAAAAACAATGTTCATTTTTAGATGACCCGTACAAACATTTCATAGCATCTCAGCAGGCAGGCACCAGCTTAGAAGAGGGTTCTCCTCCTTGCAAGAGAAGGGGGAAGCATCTAGGTGCCACTAGCCACCCACAATTTTTGTAAGAGCTTGCACTAAACATATATATAGTTTAAAAGATGTCTAACACACTTAATCGACTAAATACTGCAGCCTCAATGAAGGTTTGTTTCTCTAACCACAGTATGTACACATGCATTAATACTGGCTCTCTGCTGGAAAGTTGTAATGAAATTAAAGCAAGAACACAACTGAAAGCAGATTATACCGCAAGGCTACCACAGTAATCCTGAGCACAGGATTTTCAGAGTAGAATTTCTTTTCGGACAACATTACATGAAAATCTACAGATTATTCAAGGAATAGGGAGAAGAGGGCTGTAAGAAGGGGGGGAAATATATGTGAAAGGAAAGCACGGTTACTTTAATTATCTCTGGCTTTGTGGAACTGCAGAGCTCTATGCTGAATTATTAATACTAGGCTTAACAGGTTTGGACAAACAGCTATGTAGGTCAGACTCACTTTTAGACCCTGACAATACTGAAGCTAATGTTCAGACAGCATCTGAAGGGACGTGAAACCTCTGATGCATTATTAAAGAACATGGCTTTCAACTATCCCAGGAAACTGCATGTAATTAATGCCACAATAATTAAGATTTCCATGTAAAAAAAGATATTCTATCAAATTCCATTCACCTGTACACACAGGTTTATTCTCGTGCTTCCCTTTCATCTTATGCATAATTTCCATTTAAGGTTTCTAATTTTTATTATAAAGCTCATAAATTACGAAAAGCAAAAGCGTGGGGTGGAGGGGGGGAGAGGGAGGGCAGAGAGAGAAAAGGTTCGCTCTCACTGCCATCCATAAATGAAGCTGACAAACTGAGTGGAGAGTGTAGAACTCCAAATCTTGCAGCTTTACAAAGTCCATTGTCAGTACTAATGTAGCTATTTGACATTTTACAGCAGATTAGTCAAATTCTGCTGCACAGAAGGACATGGGGAGTGGAGAGGAGAGGAGAGGGGGAAGAGAAGTAGGCAGCATTCCTCCTGTCCCTGTTGACATGCTTCTCTCCTAACATGGCCTGCAATCCTGTACTGCTAGTGTCCTGAAATTCAACTGAAATGAATCATATTCCTTCCGTCTATTCACGTGCACTATTTACCTAGCTTTCACCAGGTGGTGCTACACTTCTCTATGCCTCTGCCAATTTACAGGTGAAAATGGCAGAACAGACAGTCCCCAGACTCAGAAATTCTTGGGGTGAGGGTTGGAATCTTGGGTAGCAGGACTACAAAGGCCTCTGCCTCACTGCTGGAGGGCTGGATTGAAGAGCTGTCACCAGCATGACTGAGCTGTGTCGTCAGTGGCTTTCTTGTGAACGCTGGGGTTTCTTTAAAGCTTACCGGGGTCCTTCAGTGAGAAGAACATGAAGGGCAGATAAGCAGCCTTCAAAGAAAACTTGCCAACGGACACTGATCTTCCCTGCAAGAGAATTCTTGGCCTTCTATAGGGAGCCTTCTCTGCTTACGCAGAGCAGCATAAAATGTGTGAAGTGTCCCCCCATTTCCTCTAGAGCATGCAAAGCTATTGTGGCAAACATGCAGAGGGTTCCCAGGCATTCTAAAGTCCTCATGTGACAAGAAAGAGTGGAATCGAGCACATTTACCCCCACTTCAGGGTTCAAAATCGCGCAGGTAGGTAGCCTACATGAGTGGAGAAGAATCCCCATTTCATTACAGAGGCAAACAGGGATGGCAACAAGATGACAGGTGTTGGAGCTAGTGCATTCACAAGCACTCTCCCCTCATCACTGGAGGGATTTAGAATTCCAACACAAGGCTCTTCCCTGAGGGATAGTCATGCGTTGTGACTGGGCACGCAAAAAACTGCCAGCGACTCTCAATAGTCTTAGATATTATGGTTCACTGGCAGTGCCTTAATCAAATTACAAGTAATGGCCCAGTTACAACCAGCTCTAGGTGACATCCATTGGAATCAATGGGATTTGGCCATGCATAATTAGGCACAGGCTGCTCTCTAACGAGGGATCACTTATATTCCCTATGTGTTGAGATGCCAACTGCATACTAGGTTTGTGCCTGGAACCACAGAGTTATGTGAGCAAACCCTGCTGCCACAAAGTGGGTTTTTGTAGGGAAAGATGCAGTTGGTAGAAGGTGAATTGGCTGCTTTCCTCCTGCAACTCCCCCACCAGGTTCCAGACCTAGATTTGCATTGCAACAATGCAACTTGGTGCATCGTATGCAATTCTGGCCAATGTGTGGACTCATACGCAGATGGACTCACAAAGAAATAAGGAGACTTAGGATGGGATGCACCAAAGTAGCCCTATCAGCAGAAAGGCTGCTCAAGAACTTCTGATTGTGCACATTCCCTTGGCAGAAGCCCCAAAACAGCTCATGGAGGAAGGAAAGTGGTATTGTTCCATCTGGCAAGCTGAAATGCTCACACAGACACAACATTCATAGCAGTGCAATGCTGCATTCCACTTTTAGTCTGCAATGTTATATATAGTTGCTTGGACGTAAGTCTTGTTGAACTCAATGGGACTAACTTCTGAGTGGACTGCATAAGATTGCACTGTGAGAAAATGCTCAAAGGCGGGGGGGGGGATCCAATTTTGCTATCCATGCCTTCTTCCCAACCTGTCCAGTTGATTCCATGCTCAGGACGTTTCTTGACATCTTCCTTCCATGCCATGCTTCACTTTATTTCAGCATCTGTCCAACAGTTTTTCATTCGCCAGAGTGACTGATGCTTGCAATCACTAGACTATTTCTTATATACTGAGGGCTGACAGTTTGGTCCTCTGGGGGCTTCCCTGTAGTTTTAGAGATACCTTTTGCTGGAAGGCATTTTGGAGGATTAATTTCCAGTTCTTTAATTTCCTCTCATTGGCCTCCAAAATGTTTATTCTCCTTTGTCATTCTGTTATCTGCCTGCCTGTCATAATATTTCTGCATGGGGAGTGACGCAAATATATGATCTGCAGTATTCATATAAAGGAGCAGTTTATATGATCAGCAGAATTGCGATAAAACTTCGCCTCCTCCCTTGGACTAGACCACTTCAGCCTTTGAGAAGGCCTATGTTCTTTCCCCCTTCCAACCCCGCCCCCCCAACCTGTGCATGAAAAAATAGCACTATGAATAGGAAGGATAAGACAGTTTTGTTACTGACGAGAAGCATTCAAACATGCAACTCACAGCTCTCAAATGCAAGCCCACGTAGTTGCAGTCCACATAAAGTGCTACCAGTTGATTCTGCTGATTATATAAACTGGCCCTAATATTAACTCGTTTACTGCAGGGGTGGCTAAATTGTGCCCCTTCAGATTCTGTTGGACTACAACACTCTGGCTGGCTGGAATCGATGCAAGCTGAAATCCAACAGCATCGGCAGGGACACGATTCCTGCTAACCTAGAATAAATAAACGGACTCTGGCCGAGGTTTTAATGCGCCAGTGAGCTTTTGCACAGCTGGTTTAGGGAGCTTCCCAAAGCTTGGTCCCTGTGGAGCAGCTTGGGGGTTGTATATCTGCTTTGCTTCCCAAGGCTGGACACAGCCTCTTTAAATTTCCTGCACAGCTCCTTCTGATCAGTGCTTGATGTCCACGATTTGGATATGCAAAACAAACCAAAACAAATACTTGCAATGTTCAGGTAATTTAAAATTAGGGTATTTCCCTTCATGTAAATCATGGTGGGGTTTGCTTCAAACAGACAATAAGTGTACTGATCTGTAGAAACCCTTATTAAATTTTTTTGGGGGGGAGAGGGGTGGGGGGAGAAAACACTAAGCCTATATACTTAATTTTGACACCTATACATAATGTGACCATTCTCTAAATTTTGTTAACTTAAGAGGCCAAATAAGTTCTAATAACGGCACAAGTTATAACCAAACGGTGTGAAATTTACATCTCAAAATATGCAAGCAGTAGATATTGCAGGAGACAGTTATTAACTGTGTTGGTTATGTACAGATTTCCTAGCCTCTCTCTAGCACTATTCAAAACGTAGAAATATATTTAAAAGAGATCCCTTAATGCTTAACAGTTTCTGTAGAAAAGAAAAGCTAGCGGGGGGGGAGGGGGGAGGAAGATTACTTACGTCGTTTGCAGCCACATTTTTTTATCCTTTTGGGATCTGTGATGTCATCATGACAGGCCTTGCAGTAAAAAAATGCCCTAGAGAGGGAGGGAGAACGGAAAAACTGACACATTTCTTAATCCATACAAATGAAATTAGTCCCACATTTCCTCCTTGCTACAAGTGCCAAATTAATGAAACATGCCAGCACTAATTTCCTTTAATCTTTTGAAAGGTTTAGACATTTAAAAAAGGAAATGTTTGCTACAAGACAATTAATTTCAAACACAAGGCCGGGTGATTCAAGTTCGTGCTTCTTTTAATAAATTTAACTTGAAAATAATTGGGGGAACGGTTAATAAATATGACACGGTGGATCAGATCATCCAGCTTTCATCTTGGAAAGTAGCATCCAAAGTGACTTTATTATCCAAACACACAAGAGATGAAAACACTGTTCTTGGCAGGGGAATTGCTGGCTCAAAGCCCCCTGGTTTTTATTTTTAGTTAATATATATATATATATATATATATATATATATATATATATATTTGAAAAAGGCAGACAGCTGAAGATATATAAGGCCATTTGTTCCACTTAGTTTCACATAGCTTAATGTTTTAGAGGAATTCAGATGCTGTCATGAAACAAATGCAGGACAATAGCAATTATTCTTGCAATTACTTAGACAGACACCTCTGATGCTTTACGAATATTTGGCTTAAGGACTCCTCTGTGAAAGGTACTTCTGCTCATACAAAGGTGGGGTCACTCATTTACCCTTTCTGTAGCCCTCCATGTACCCCACCAAACTGGCATGAGTACGAGCACCTTATTGTAGGAAAGTATAAACAGGGAGGGGAGAACTGGCAACTTCCTGCTTGCAGAGTGGGAACTTCTGGTCCAATACACTATTATTTATCAATGTATTTCTAAATGATATTGTGACAGCCGGGGCTTGGGGCTAAATGAACTGCCTTTTTTTAAGGTTCTCCCCACCCATATACTGTGAACATGTGGTGAGATCATGTTTTGAGGGTCTCTGATTTCTAAGACATAGTCCTACAACTAGCAAGGCTCTTTATGGAGCTCTCTCCCAAGTGAGACCCATTAGGCCGGCTCCCTTATGCTCTTTAGGAGGTTGAAAAAAGGTGTTCTTCTGAAAGGCCCTTCAAGACTCATGTGACTGGTGTCACCTGATAATACAGATTAGTATTATGATGCAATGTTGGTGATGTTCAGTTGGTATGATGTTTTAGTGCTGATTTCAAATCTTTAGGTTATTTTATGTGAGTCAGCATAAGCTGCCTTGAGGTCCACCTTGGGCCCATTTGTTGAGCAGAGCTTGCTCCAGCTTACCTGGATGGGGCTAGGGTGAAGCAATGTGACAATAAAATTGGGATGGATGGATGGATGACAGGTGGCAGTGTTGCATTGGCTCTGCCAGTGGACATGCACAGTCCTGCCTCACACCAGCCCCATTTGGGTGTGGAGTTGATGCAGTGATGCTGGTGTCGGGAGCATGGTTCCACCACACCACACGGGCCACCACTGAGTTGGAACTACAGTATCTGCTTGTGGGCTTTCCAGAGTCATCTGATTACCTGCCAGGAGAAACAGAACACTGGACTACATGGGCCTTTGGTCAGAACCAGCAAGGCCTTCTCTATCTTTTATCTGCACTGCTGAGGGTTGCTCCATTCCTCGCCAGATGAAGAAAATTTATGTGGGACCAGTTTCTGAAACACGCCTTGGACAGTTGCCAGCACAGTTGACTAAGAGTTTAAAGTTGCACCATATACCACATTGAATAAGAAGAAGAAGATATAGAGAATAACATAAATTCTGACAACGTATTACCTTTTTACTTCTTTGGCATCGCTTGCAATGAAGAATCCTAAAGTACCCTCTTGAATCTTCACATGGTTTCCAGGATTGATTAATATACTGTCCGACGAAACCAAACAAAACAAAAAAACAAACAAAAGCCAAGAAGACAACATTATGAGGTCATGCTGCTTTTCATTTGTGAAATCAAACTAATTGCTTCATCTTTGTTCTGTTATAGGGGGCCCATTAATTGAGAAAAATCAAAATAAGAAACCTGGAAGCCCCTTTTATTGAAGGTCTCGAATCTGACCATGGGCTCCAATCTAAAGCATATTTTAAATATACCTAAAATTCAAAGGATAAACAATGGCAATAATCATACAACTAACTCCCAACACTTGTGTTAGGAGTTGTGTGTCTTAAATTAGGAGAGGAAAAGTCTACGGAGCCTCTCAGAAATGCTTTGATTTTTTTTGCTCTGCATTAAAGGCTGACAAAATCATAATGATTGATGTGAAAGGAAGTGATTCCCAAGGAAAGAGTTGCTTGGAAAAGGCTCTATTTCTCAGGCATTTTACCTCTTCATGTCAATTTCTGTTGAAATAGGGACGTTATTAATGGGCCCCCTATCTCTATATATCACATTACTTACAGTACAATACACATATATACTCAAGGGGAATGGTACAAGACAACCAGTTACTGTAGCTAAAGAAAACATAAAATGAGTATAATGGTTAATAATTTCTCCATCCCAAAGCTCCTTTTCAATGTGTTGCCAATGGATAAAAATAAATGACTCATCCTTTGAGGGCGGGGGCGGGATGAAATCAGCTAGATTTGAAGAAAGGGGCTAACATCTAATCACAGTGTTCCTTGCTAACCTCTGTGAATTTCAGGTATGGTCATCAAAATGTATTATTTTGGGTTTCAGGCAGTAATCAGCATAAGTCTAAACAATGCCAGCTCAGGGGACTTCGACCCAGAGTTGCAACTACATGAGGTTTCGTGGGATGCTGGGTAAATATAGAAGTCCGTTTACCAAGTATGTAACTCATCATCATGTGTGGGTATATGAACATTTGGAAATCCAAATCAATGTTTAATTTTATTTCACTTTCAACATCAGCTTAGAAATATGGAGCCAGAGTAAACATCTCTTCACTGCAGGACAGCACAGAAAACTGACTTACTAGCTGAATACACACAGGCTGTGCTAATTTACCACTTGATAAATGATTGTGCCTTTTTAGTGTGAAATATATTGTAGGAATAACTGGTTCTTTGTGTTAAAGGATGTTAAGTGGGGGCTTCAGCATATTATTAACACTAAGACTGGATGAATTCCTCTGGTGTTGCATCCTCATATCGTGATGAGCATGGGTGTTCATGAATCCCCCTTCTGATCCGCCCCAAATCCACCCATAAGGAACCAGGTTCTCTTATTGCAATGCAAAGTTCACTAGGAATGTATTGGTGATGGCAGGGGGTGGGGTCGGGAGGTCCCCACCATTAACTTTTGCATAAACAGCAGCAGAGAGCTTGAATATTAATATAACACTGTGTTGTGTTAACACCAGCCATCATTTTTCTCTTAAGTTTTCCCCCTGTATTCAGGAGATCAGCTTGTTCTGTGAAATATCAGGCAACCCCAAATTCTTCTAGGGCAGAACATAGGAAGCAATGGGTATTATTATTATTATTATTATTATTATTATTATTACACTTTTATGTTCCTAGAATAGCTGGTTCCATCCAATAACTCCACCCCATCCATTTTAAGGAAAGTCCGTGAAACTTGCCCTATCGATAAACTGGACCATCTAAACTATTTAGGACTCTATTCTTTGTTTGTGGCAAAGCCTCAGGTTTCTCCAAGTAGTGTGAGAAGAGTATTAATTCTTTCGCTTTGTCTGTGTTAGGTGAGAGGAGAGCCAACATCCATGCAATACAACTTGGCAGAAAACCCTGTTTTTAAAGGGATGAAGTTGATAGGACAGTTAAAGCACATACATATGAACACATGGCACAAACAGTGCAGGTCACAAAGGGTACAGTTTCCTGGCATTGTCCTGTCAGAGTTGTTGCCCCCCACCCTCAAGAAATACTGAAGAAGAAGAGTTTGGAAGAAGAAGAGTTTGGATTTGATATCCCGCTTTTCACTACCCGAAGGAGTCTCAAAGCGGCTAACATTCTCCTTTACCTTCCTCCCCACAACAAACACTCTGTGAGGTGAGTGGGGCTGAGAGACTTCAAAGAAGTGTGACTAGCCCAAGGTCACCCAGCAGCTGCATGTGGAGGAGTGGAGACACGAACCCGGTTCCCCAGATTACGAGTCTACTGCTCTTAACCACTACACCACACTGGCTCTCTATACATACTGCTATACTGCTATACATTGTACACTTGGAAAACCTTGAAGTACATGGAAGAGATTCTGTAGCACATTGGATCAATAGAAATAATGGGAGGTATCTAACTAGACAGTTCCACCAGTGCAAGTACTTTTAAGCTGTGAAATGGAGCTTTCCCACCTTCTCCTTTCCCTGCATGCCCCCACCTCCATCTTAAATCTGCTCTGGAGTGTTGTTGGAGGGGAAATCCAGAACATCTAGTATCTGCATTGTCTTTTCTAACCAGGACCGAAATGACTAATATAATTGACAAGGGACAGGAACACAGCCATCCATCCTCTTCTCCGTCACTGATCAATACGTGCAAGAAGAAGCAGTGATGGATGACATCATTGCTTCAGTCACGTGCCAATCATATCAGTGCACCTGCACTAATTGGTGAGAACCCTGGAAGACAGGAAGAGGTTTAACTTCCTGTTTAAACAAATGAGTAGAATTGGAGTTGCCACTGAAGCAAACAAATTTGGAAGTTCCTACTTGGGCAAAACATCCAAGAAATTTTGGGGGAACCAAAAGATTTTTACCTTATTTTTGCAACTTATTTTTTTTACTATTTAAATAAGACAAGCAAAATGCCTCAGGTGGTTTTTCCACAAAGGAGAGGTCCTTTGCACCCAAACAGAAAACGTGAGTGCAGGTTGTTATATAAGCTTATCTGTCACTCAGCAGTACTGGATATCCTGGTGGTGCTGGTGAAAAAACAACAGCTAGTGATCAAAGTTGATTTAACTCAGGGATAGAGTTTGCCAAAAGTGAAATTCCAGAATGACTTTTGGAGGCTCTTGCCCAAGGTATTTCAAAGGAAGCAAGAATGAATTTTAAATGCAGCTAGAGAACTTTCTCTAGGAAAGGGCATTAAGCACAGTAGGAATGTCTCCAGCAGGTTTTTCCTGATAGCCTCACATTTAATAGAGCTACAGATCCTTTTAAAAAAGGGGAAACGGCTGAAAATTCAGTGGAAGGAGGCTGGAATATCCATAGTGAGTTATGGCCCCACACGCAGACCTCTGCTATATTCAGGTATACAAGAGATTAAACATTGACTATATTTGAATAAGTATTCATGAAGGGATATGTTGTTGGGGTTTTTTAAAAGTCTATTGGAGATGATAAACTTATGTTGGATCCAAAGCGATACTAAAGTAGCTTACAAGGAGAGTTGACACTCAGTATATCTACTGTGAAAGCAAAGCTGGATGTGGAATTCTAAAATATGAGACTGAAGATGAGAAATATCAATTCTTGATATTTTCACCATACACAGACATGTCTTGAGCCAGAAAATATATATATATCAAATTAGACAACTCTAGGCAGATACTGAACTATGGCAAGTTCTTAAAGAAATGCGAGCGCCTGATCACCTAATCTGTCTCCTGAGAAATCTCTATGTGAGACAAGAAGCTACAGTTAGAACTGGATATGGAATAACTGATTGGTTCAAAATTGGGAAAGGAGTACAACAAGGCTGTATATTGTCTCCCTGCTTATTTAACTTACATGCAGAATTCATCATACAAAAGGCTGTACTGAATGAATCCCAAGCCGGAATTAAGATTGCTGGAAGAAATATAAACAACCTCAGATATGCTGATGACACAACCTTGATGGCAGAAAATGAGGAGGAATTAAAGAAACTTTTAATTAGGGTGAAAGAGGAGAGCGCAAAATATGGTCTGAAGCTCAACATTAAAAAAACTAAGATCATGGGCACTGGTCCCATCACCTCCTGGCAAATAGAAAGGGATGAAATGGAGGCAGCGAGATTTTACTTTCTTGGGATCCATGATAACTGCAGATGGTGACAGCAGTCACAAAATTAAAAGATGCCTGCTTCTTGGGAGAAAAGCAATGACAAACCTAGACAGCATCTTAAAAAGAAGAGACATCACCTTGCCAACAAAGGTCCGTATATTTAAAGCTATGGTTTTCCCAATAGTGATGTATGGAAGTGAGAGCTGGACCATAAAGAAGGTTGATCACCAAAGAATTGATGCTTTTGAATTATGGTGCTGGAGGAGACTCTTGAGAGTCCCATGGACTGCAAGAAGATCAAACCTATCCATTCTGGAGGAAATCAGCCCTGAGTGCTCACTGGAAGGACAGATCCTGAAGTTGAGGCTCCAATACTTTGGCCACCTCATGAGAAGAGAAGACTCCCTGGAAAAGAACCTGATGTTGGGAAAGATTGAGGGCACAAGGAGAAGGGGACGACAAAGGACGAGAAAGTTGGACAGTGTTCTCAAAGCTACCAACATGAGTCTGACCAAACTGCGGGAGGCAGTGGAAGACAGGAGTGCCTGGCGTGCTCTGGTCCATGGGGTCACGAAGACTAAACAACAACAATATGGAGAAGTTATCAATGGCTCTCCAAGAGAAGAGAACAACCCTTATTCCAGATAAGATTGCATAGTTTATTGGGGGTTCTGTTGGTCCAGATTAGGGTGTTCACCCTGCTTTGGCTGGAGTTTGCACTTTCCTTTAAGAATCAGCAACATAGTTTGTAGGTCTGGAGAATCATGCTAACTATGGTTGGATACTCAGGAGGTATTAATGGCCATAAGTATTTTTACCAGCTTAAATTTGTTCACCAAGACAGGCCTAAGCATGGCCATTTATGTTCTAATAACATCCAGGTTATATTACTGTAACATGCTGTATGAAAGCCTGCTTTTGAGAAATAATAATAATAATAATAATAATAATAATAATAATAATAATAATAATTTATTTATACCCCGCTCATCTGGCTGGGTCTCCCCGGCCATTCTGGGAGGCTTCCAACAAACAGGACTGCCTTCACATGTCTTCTAAAAGTTGTATAGTTATTTATCTCCTTGAAATCTAATTGGAGAGTGTTCCACAAGGTAGGGACCACTACAGCAAAGGCCCTCTGCCTGGTTCCCTGTAACTTCACTTCTTGCAGTGAAGGCCCTTGAAGCGAGATATGTGTCCAGGCTGAACAATTGGAGTGGACACGCTCCTTCAGGTATACAGGGCTCAGGCTATGGTACATCTGACAGAAGGGCGCACAGAAGTGTTCCGATACATCAATTGGACTGGAGCATTTTGACCGAGCAAAGTGCATATTACTTTGGTGTTATATTATCTCCACTAGTTGCCATTTTTTTTTGCTGAGCCTAATTCAAAACATTAGTCATAATCTTTAAGACTTTAAATGGTCTGGGACAGAGATACCCACTTATATGTACCTAGCCAAATACTTAGGTCAACCTTGGAGGCCCTTCTCTCCATTCTTCTACCATGCTGTAAGCAATTATAATGGATAGGCTTTTTCAGTCGCCTTGTCAGACTTGTGGAACATCCTCATATGCTTGCCCATTATCGCTGGGCCTTCCACTAGACTGTAAGTATGTTCTTTTCTGGAACATTTGGCAGAAGGTGTGTTCTTGTATTCTGAAGTGCTTGTGTCCTAGCTGATTTTTGTTGGTTAACACCCCTTAACATATTTTGTAATATTGTTAACATTCTTTTTTAAAGATAGAAAGGTTGGTTTTTTTTAAGGAATTAATTTACTTCGTAGGGTAAGAAATATCCCCTTTAGGAGCACCAGGACTTTTGGTCTGTGAATCACTCGTTCACCATGGTCATTCCACACATAATGAGGCAACAAACCTCATATCAGCAACAAAATATGGACTTGTACAGTAATCTGGCTCTCCAATTATACTTGTCTCAAGACAGGTTTTCTTAGATATATGTTTCCTCATAAAATGTGCTTTATGTTGCAGGTTACTCTGCTCCTTTAACTGTTCTGGTCACATCCAAAGCAGTCCCAGTTCCAGTTCTATTTCCTGCTTTCTGTTTCTAATGGAATAGTGGTAATCACTTAAAAACTTGAAGAGGAAGACATAATATTAAGGGTTAAAATGAATTAAATTATGGCCTAATTCCCACATATCCAATGAGGTGATACCTGTGCTGAATTCTTCATAAGGATCAGTTCCTTATGGATCTCATCACATATTTCGGAAAAATAAAACAAAACACCTTACAGTGGAAGAGACCATGCATACCTACACTAAACCACTTAAAGAAATGGGAATTGTGGCCCACTAACATCTGACAGGCATGACGTTGGTTACCCCTGGACTACAGCAATTGTATCTATGTGTAATCAGAAGAAGCGCCCATTTTGTCTACTGAGACTTATTGTCAATTATATGTGTATAATTGACAGCCTTAGAATAGCCTTAGAAAGTGTGGTCCTATGCATGCCTTCTCAGACATAAGCCCTGATTAGCTCAATCGAACATACTACCATGTCGATTGCATAGGATTTATGCCTAAGTGTACTATATACTGGAGGTGGGCAGGAAACTGATCGAGAACTTGGAAAATGTTAAATACTGAAACATCTGCTCAGTCTTTACATCAGACTATTCAAATTTGAAAACTATATATTAGGTTCCAAATCTGCTGCTGACAAATGCAGCTTCCCACGAAATATAAAACCACCAATATCAATTTGGCACGGAAGAAGAGGAAAGCTAAGAGCATGTAGCCCTGAATGGTGCCAGGACAATAGACCACAGGGAGCCCCAAGTAAGTTTCTCAAGTTTTCTAGAGCTAGGTCATATGCATCATTAAAAAAAAGTGTTGGGGAAAGCTATTGCTGCCAAACTTCTGGATACAACACAGCTAATAATAATAATAATAATAAATATATTTGCATCAAGAGTTGGCAGCTCCAGCTAAAGACCAACTTGTGACTCCATGTCAGTAGAAAATGTCTAGTACGCCCAAATGCACAGCAAGACACACAATTCCTATGTGCATATATTCTGAGCTCATGTATAGAACAACTAGCAAACTTTTGATGGGATGGGTAACCAAAACAAAAAACAAAAAAAACAGGTACAAGTAACTTCCATTATAAGGTAGATGTGCTGTACCATTCCCCAGGCAATTTAAGATCACAACAAAATCTATTATCCACCATCAAATTGCAATTGCTGTATTTAATTTAACAGACATGGGATGTTCTTGATTAGGTTTATCACAAAGTCAAAACACAGCTGCTATTGGTTGCCATTTTAAATATTTGTTGATCCATGGGCTGTGCCTATTGGTCCATGATAAGGCCTGCTTGTGTGGCAAACAGCTCCTTAAACTGTGGTCCTTAAGGCAATTAGGAATTATAGGTGTGCTTTTTGTTTTCGTTTTTTACCCTTACCCTTGTGGCTTTTTGCAGAACAGTATGGGAGGCATGCACACACATCTCTTTGAGGAGCTGTGTGTCTCCCAGCTACTGCTTCTTTCTTTGGGGCTTCTCTGACTAATTTTAATACAGATTCCACATCTTTATATACACACGGGGGGGGGGGGAGAGATCCACTGTAGACACTGTAGAGAATGCAGACAACAAGGCAGCTCCATAAAGTTACAGAATACTGAAGCTCCATTAACACCAAAGCAGACAATCGCAAGAGTTGCTCCCAGGGAGTTAAAGCCCTTGGTAAGAATGCCAACTGCCAATAGACTACATCACCTGCTCCTTTAGCAAGAATGTGTCCAAACTTGTTCCAAGTAAAACGGTGCCGAACACAATGTGTTCTCAAACATTCAAATTGTTCATGGTCATTAATTGGGTTAGCCGCATAATGCAAACAAACAAACAAACAAACGTTAAGGCAGCACAAAGCCGTTTCATTCTGGGAGCAAGTCGGTGCACTTTTTAAACCACACACACTTTTCTCACACTGCCAAGCATGCCTTCACCACAAGGTTAACATTACTGGTAAACAAGAAGCCAAATCAAGAGGTGCAACAACTGCAGATCCTTGAAGATGCCAAGTGTTGCAGTAACTTCTCTGCAGTTGGATCATATGAATAATGCCAAACTGACAGGAAGCCACCTCTCTTTTTCGCATATCTACTCCAAATCCACAGGATATAAGAACTAAAAAGAAAGGATGTTACAAACTACACAGAATGATGTAACGAAAACAGGATCAGGAGGGAGAGGAAGGGGAACAAGAAGAAGGGAGAACTAAGGTTGGGGTATGAAGTGCAAGAAGCAATGGAAATATGACAAGGTCGAGGAGGTCCCAGTGGGCACCCTCGGAAGTGCAGGCTAGTGAAGCAATAGAGAAGTAAAAGGGATTTGGTAGTTCATGCCTTACTTATTTCAAATCCAAAACAGCAGGATGGCATGTAAGCTCGAGATGGGGCACTGAATATCGGCCCACAAAAGTAGTATGCAAAACATGCCAGTGCAAAGTGTAGAGAAATTAGCCAACTCATTCAAAGGTCCCAGTAAATGGCCTCTCCCATGTTGGTATGAATATGAACATGTAGAACAAAGAGCCACCCATTGTGCATGGATAAAACAATATAGTTGTTTCTCTGTGTGACGCCGTGTTCTCAATTAATCCGACTGAATGTTATATATCCAAAACTTTAAAATGTAAACAAAAAGAAAAATCAGGACACTTGTACTTTGTTAATGGAAGGTGAAACTTTAGGACATGGAAAAATACTGTGTGTACAACAGGTATGCTGAAGGGGGACTCAAGGGATCTCTCAGCAAAGGTGTGAATACGACAAAGACAATGGGGCAGTGCAGAGGTTAATAGACAGGGAGCAGACACTGTGGCAACATAAGGGAAGTACATAAAACGGGGAGGGGAGAGTACGGAACAGGAGAGGCAGTTCTCCCACTGTAATAATCTTATGCACCTCTGGCATCTTAATACAGAAGCCTGGAATCAAAATTTCATTTGTATATATACCCACATGTGTGCATGTATATATAGATATAGGTATATTCCTGCAAAGAAGTTAATGCGAGAGTCACAAGAACCAACGAAGAAACAAACTGTTGCTATAAAGTTCTCTCTCCTCTTTGAAACTGTGTGTGTGTGGGGGGGCTCATATATAGAGATACATATATATATATATATATGTATGCACACTTGGACGTGTATATACATATATTTACGTGTGTATATATGGAGAGAAAGATAGACAAAGGTGTTATCTTCCTGTACTCTTGGCAAGGGGTTAGTCCTGAAGTTAGGAGGAGTGAAGGTAGGGCTGAGGTTGGAAGGAAAGGTAACGAAGAGGGCATACCGCTTTCGGCTTCTGCAAACGACAAGAAAAAAAATGCAAATCAAACACTTTGGTAAGAAATCAACTGACACCAAAACAAAGGCAAAAAAACCCTTTTATTTCAAGTCCTCCACAGGCTGCAACATGTTTTGCACTTCTTTTTTTAATGAAAAAAAGGTTTTTCTGCTGAGAATGAGGACAAAATGGAGAGACAGGGAGAAAGTTCAACGGAGGAGTAAACATGGGGTGTATGAGAGAAGGGTGTTGATTCTCTTTCCATTCTTATTTTCTTTTGCAAAAAAGGAGGAAAAGTGTGTGGGGGGGTAGACACTGTCAAAGTTGTATTTGAGGAAGGAAACCGTGTTTTTAGTAGGGTACTTTAGTAGGGTACTGAAATAGCTAGTTACTTGATTAACTTTCCTCTGCAGGGCTCTTAGATTAGATGTTTCAGTTCTGCATTGGGTTGCAAATGATGGTGCCCTTGAGCCTCAAGGAAGACAAGAAGCAAACTGAACCCTGCCACTTGGGAAGCTCAGCAGTGTGGGTCCAGCTGACCTAAACTGAAGAATCACCTGGAAGCCCCCTTTTCAATCAAATACTAACACTCATCCCTAAATGTATACTCCTGCAATCAAATTCCACTGAATTTAGCTTGTGAGATACAAGAAGATGACACACTCTGGTCCAGAAGCACAATACCAGTGACTGTGGTGGGACTGAGAGCAGGAGGAGAATCAATATGTATACCACAGATAATGATTCTATTATTATTACTCAGCTGATAAATGTTAGGGTACGCCAAGGCATTGGTCGCCAGAGAGCTGGTTTAATGGTTCACACCATTAGCCATAAATTATTGCTGACATTTCCTAGACTACTAACAAGAATGGGAAAAGAAGCTTTGCCTTGGGCTGCGAATGCCCGCTGCTGCAGCCACCTCCAATGTATGTTTTGGGAACTTTGGGGCAAGAGAAAGTGGGGGTATAGCCTGCTCCTTTCAGGCTGTGCCATCCTCAGTTCCATTCACCTGAACTCAGGATGCTCACCTATGTAAAAATTCCCTGCTAAAATTCTCACAATACCCCCTTAAAAACAAGCTTAAAAGATCAACGGCATGCCCAAACCCTTGCGTGTACCTTCAGGTAGCTCTTTGTACCCTAGCCTTAATTTCTAAGAGGATGCTCTTGATATATATATATTTTGTCTTTTGTGATGAAAGATTTATTCCAGTTTCCTTTGAAAATCACGAAAACCACTCTGGTTAACTCAAAAGAAGAGATTGTCCAGTGTGCTATTAAAGAGAGGATGTGGGAAATGTACATTTCATGCACATGTTAGTAAATGGCAACAAAGGAAATTACTGTGAATATTCAGAGCAGTAATTATTGAATGATGTGCAAAGTAATGTATGACAGTAATTGCTGAGAACGTGGTATTGGGTGTTGTAGTGGCTGGGGTAGTAGGGCAGAGGCATTGTCCTGTCACCAGTGTCACAGCAGCTTACCTGGACAGGACAGGACAGGAGCAGAGCTGTGCAGGTTCTCCAGCAGAAGCGTCAGATTGGCTCTGCTGGTGCACTCACACAGCACCAACCTCACCACCACATTGTGCAGGAAAGCTGCAGCAATGCCATTATTGGGAGGGAAGCCACAGTCAGCTCGACTACTAATGAACAACTCTGTTCAAAATCAAGCATAGACTTTATGTTTGCAAATACATGGTGGGGCTTCTCAATGGCAATATTTATTTTGAAACTGGAACAACTTTCAAGTTTGCGAGTTATTGAAAATGGGATCCCTTTGAAATAAACAGAGATTAGTATTTGACAACATAAAACAAACATCTGGGATCACATACACCTTTTCTACATATCACTTGTTGGCAGCGTGTTACAGGAGATACGTAGGACCAAACGTGCATGTTTTTGCTCCAAGCATTAGTATAACAAAGAGTGCTGAATCTGTGTTTTCTGAGAGTACTTAGGTCACCAAAAAGCAAAACTGATAAGACACCAAGTAGGAGATCAATAATTCCAGTGTGTGTGTGTGTTGTCCCTTTAAAATACCAAGGAAGTGTGACAAATTTTGGAACATTCCTTTCCAATGAATGACTGGCCTAGGTTCGCCCTGAACCTAGGAGAGGTTGGTGCACAGGTGAAATAACAAAGAGCCCAATATATTTCCACTGTAAAAACTTATCAGAAAGCACAGTTTAGTTCAACTGGTTAGCTGTCTTTATCAGACCTAATCAGGGCTGTTTAGAAAACCGACCTCCCTTACTTTGCACTCATCTTTAACTTTATGGAAGTTTGAAAGGTCACCTCCCATTCACATTCATTTCCAACAAGTGCTGCAAACACATTCTCATAGTTTCAGTCCTGTTCTTTCCTTTCTTCTGTGTTGCCCTCATCTTCATTTGCTTACGTTGCTGTAAGCAGTGTGGAAAGCCATGATTTTGGCAATCCCAACACTACTCCTGACATGATTATACCACAATCTTTTGTATACAACATATTGTGGGTCAAGACAGGTGAGCTTTCCATAGTGCCACCCCCCCCCCCCCCGGCTTAATTGGAAATTATTCAAATTCCAAGGGGGATAACTTAGGTAATTTTTCCTAGGGCTTGTGGTGTTTGGAAATGCTGCAGTTGTCCATGTGGGGGCAGCTTTTGGTTACCACCCTCTGATTTCACCTCTGCAACTCTTACAACTGGCCCTGTGAAAGGTAGTGGAGCAACCTAGCTCCATTGTGTATTTATTCAACCATTCTATTTGTATGCCTCTTCTCCACATAAATGTGCCCACAGTGGCAGGGGGACAACTTTTAAGAGGTGTGTGCAGCCTTTGGCAACCAACACACCCATAATCCTTGGCTTTGCTTAGGCTGTAAACAGCATTTGCCAGTCAGAAAAGCTGGCAATTCTTCTCCCCATCTGGATATCAATTCAAGCAGAGAAAGAATCAAGGGGTCTTAAAAGCTTGCCTCTCATTTGAGGTGGGCTTCTATAAGCCCTTGATGTTCTTTTCTGAGATCTGGCTTGGAAGAAACTCACTGGCATCTACAGTCCCGTTCCCCCCCAGACAGTGGGATTGAAAAGCCTTATGGGCAAGCAAGGCAAGAGGACTGCAAATGTGAAGATGGAAAAAACGAAGCTCAGCCAACGGAACAAATGATCACTGGATAGCATTAAGAAACAAATGTTTGGCAAGGTCCTCCCCCCGGCCTCAATAATCTGTTTAACTGTGTCGGAAGAGACACTTTCAAAGTGAATTATGCAATAGTTAGCATGGAGCTACATGTAATCTTTACAAGAAATTATTTCCACTGATAACTATACACACACCTATAGTAGCTGTGTATTTACAAGGACTAATCGGAACCATCTGTAGAATTAGTTCAAAGAACCTTTTGCAATACTGATAAACACCGACAATCACTGCAAAACAAAACAAAAAACAAAGTTGATGCAATTATATGTATGATTGCATCAAGATCGGGGTTCTTTTTTTGCAGCATTTTATGCAGGGGTAGAAAAATTGATCCCTCCAGATGTTGTGGATTACAGCATGGCCAATGGTGAGGGATGATGGGAGCTGTAGTTCAGCAACATCTGGAGGGTGCTACGTTGCTAACCCTTGGTTCCTAAATATGCAGTGCACTTGAGGCGGGGGAAAAGAGAGAGAGAGAGAGAGCGCTTAGCAATAGAAATTAAAACACTGTTCCTTTCAACCATCCTCATGGGAGTCTCAGTCAGTGGAGAGATGGTGCAGCCATTTGGTTGGGTTATGTGAGCTGGTGCAGCGATGCCACGATGAGTGAGGTTTAGAATGTTTCCATAGGTATAAAGATCCATTCAAGGGAAAGAAGGAAGAAATATAAGCGGGCCAAGTTATCAGAGGTGCATTAGGAAAACGGTTTTGCATAAATGACTTACCTGCTTTCCCGTTGTTCCGACTTGTACTCTATGGCTATCATTAAGAGCTTTAGCTTCGCAAACACCAGCCTGCCAGAAGGAAGGAAGAAAACAGTCACCCTATCACGGGTAAAAATGAACACTTCTTCATTACAAACGTTACCAAGGCACAATTTCAGCTGGAAATAAAAGGTGACAGCACTGTTGAGGCTAAACCTGCGTTGGGTAAGCAAAACAGCATTATGCCAAACACTAAACTGTCAGTGCATGTCATATTTCCAAGGGAAGATTATTCCACATGGCTGATACAAGCACAATTTAGTTCAGGGGTAGCCAACTTGGTTCCTTTAGATGAGGCTGTGCTTCAGCTCCTGCTAGCCCCTGTTAGCAGGATCAATGGTGAGGGATGATGGGAGTTGCAGTCCAGCAGCACCTGGAGTGTACCATATTGGTTACCTTTGCTTTACATAATGCATAAGCAAGAATATTTTGTTTTATGTTGTTTCAAGCCAGCTGATTTCATATACCGTATATGAGATCAACCATCTTCCATGCAGCCAGTTTTAGAAAACAATGTTTCAAAGTTAGGGGGTTTACATAAATGAAAAAAGCCCGTTTTTTTAACACTGTCTTCCGGCACTTACTGTCCTAATGGCAGCTACAGTATGGGACCTTCTTGAAGGTAGGAACCAACAATAGCAAACATATTAATTCTAATAAATGCTTTTCAACATGTAAGTACTACGGCAAGATTCACAAAAAGTAAAAAAAGAAGACACTACTATTTCTTATCTTTTGAAATGCTAACATTTTATTAATGACAGCAGTATGAACACAGAGGACCAACTGTTTCAACCTACTTAGAGAGAAATAAATTATTCTAATTTATTATTCTATTTTTGGGGGGTATTGAACTTACCACTCATATAAAATAGATTTGAAACATTCTGTATACCTAGTTCACTAAAATATGAATGTATCATTTCCCCACCCCAACATCTGCTATTATTATGGAACACAGAGATATAAACATGGACTGGTATCGGTATTTTGGAAACTTCAATGCATATAGAAAATAGTAAGTTACTAGAAAAAGAAAGGGCTAGTCACCCCTTTCTGTGCACCATGCCACCTACAGTGCACAGATTAAGAAAACTGTGAAAAGGAATCAACACAAAGAATCCAACCATTCCTGCCATCACAATAGCATTAAAACTCCACTTTAACATGTGGTAGTAAACAGAAGTTCCCATAAAAAACAACAACACACACCTTTCACTAATTTGACACAAAGCTGAGGATGGGGAAGCAGAAGTTGGTGTAGGAAGTACTCACGGAGTAACAGACGATGGGGAGGGGATGGGGGTCAGGGCACAGGAACCCAAGCAGCAGGACCCATCACCAGAGCCAGAGGGGCCCCTGGCTCCACGAACATGGCGGGCTCCGATGCATAGGAAGCAGCAGAAGGGACGCTTTAGAAGGCTGGGGCAGGCAAGGGCCCACAGCCCAGCTCACTAGCTGGCCAGGTGGGGTTCATTAACTCTGGGAGGAGTTGTGTGATTCCTCAAGCCTGAGTAGGCTCAGAACAGGTGAGGGTCACATGCCTCATCAAGCCCAGGTGCTACAATCAAAAAAGGGAAGCAAAACTGAGGTGCTGTTTTTTTGGGGGGGCTACGTTTGTGCAGGGCTGACCTCCAGCTACCCTGACCCCTGGGTCAGCTGACCTTTGTGGTCCCTTCCAATCCTATGAACCTACAAAATATCAATTTACAACACATGGATATTAGCTCAATTAAGTAAACACCCCCCCACACACACTTTTTACACTTGGTGGTTAGAATTAAAGATAGGTGCTGCTGTATAAAGGGATCGATCCCTTTCAGATGCCAGTGGGGGCTGGGAAGAAACTGGAACTAGGGAGTGAATTTTCAATCAACAAATTAGAACAGGGGTGGTGGACTAAATTTGGCGATGTTGCGAGCCTGCCAGGTGAAAAGGCGGCTTGTGGGGCTGCTGCGCACGATCGGCAGCTCCCTACAAGCTGCCTTGTCACCCGGCAACCTCGCAATGTCGCCGCGGAAGCGGCAGCGCTGGCCCAGACAGAGTTTCCATAGGTATACAAGCCACCTTTTCACTCAGAGGGCTCTCAACGTTGCCGCGGAAGTGGCAGCGCCGGCCCAGATGGGGTGTGCACATGCGAAATGTCGCGCGTGCGCACTCGCGTCTGGGCTGGTGCTGCTGCTTCCGCGGCGGCTCGTGTAGCAGGGGCGGGGCAGCCCCATAGCGGTGGGGCAGAGCGGCCTTGCTCCGCAGCTTGCTCAGGGGCCGCCGGCGGGGCGGGCCGGCTCAAGTGTCACCCTCCCTCCTCTGGAACCCAGGGCGGACCGCCTCCTGCCCCCCCCCCAGTGATGCCCCTGGTCAGAGCACACCTGGAATACTGTGTCCAGTTCTTGGCACCACAATTTAAGGATACTGAAAAAGATGGAATGTGTGCAGAGAAGGGCAACCAAGATTATCAAGGGTCTGGAAATCAAGCCATATGAGGAATGGTTGAGGGAGTTGCGTGTGTTTAGCCTGGGAAAGAGGAGACATGGGCTGGGCGATATCAGCTTTTCATATTTTTAACCAATGATTCCTTGCACTCACTTTAATAATTCCTGAGTCATGCCACACCAAATGGTGAATTGGTACTAATTGTGCTGAGTAAGTGTGGTCTTGTTTTTTAACTCGGGGTGAGCTCCCGTTGCTCAGTCCCAGCTCCTGCCCACCTAGCAGTTCGAAAGCACATCAAAGTGCAAGTAGATAAATAGGTACTGCTCCCGTGGGAAGGTAAACAGCATTTCCATGCGCTGCTCTGGTTCACCAGAAGCAGCTTAGTCATGCTGGCCACATGACCTGGAAGCTGTACGCTGGCTCCCTCAGCCAATAAAGCAAGATGAGCGCCGCAACCCCAGAGTCATCTGCGACTAGACCTAATGGTCAGGGGTCCCTTTACCTTTACCTTTTTCCGTCAGTAGTTTGAAAATAGAATGATGTCCCACAGAATGATGGTGCATCTCAAAGGAGAGAGTTCTCAGATGATGGAACTGCAGGATCTGGGGTATTATAATACTTATTTTGTGTTGCAGGGTCAAATAAACAATTTAGGCTAATCACACAGCTTTTTGTTGAATAAGGAACTGGGAACCAACTTCAGTATCATTTATTCATTTTTTAAGACAATGACTTGAAGGTTATCACCTATATTCCAACTACTGAGGTACAGATCTTGTAAAATAAAATAAAAGAAGAATAAGAATCACATTCAACCTTATTAAGCACACTTGGAACCCATTTTGGTCCTGGCTCATGTACTCTAAGGAAAAGAAAATAATGTTTCCAAGTTGTAAGAAATAAAAAAAATATTTCACATTGCAATGTTAAACATCTCTTTTTAATTTTGTGTTGATATTAAACACAAAATTAAAAAGAGATGTTTAACATTGCAATGCAACTGCTCTGAGAAACTGTCTGGAGATTTGGTGAGAAGTGCTATCAGTACGCTCTGTTCTGTTACTCCTTTTCTCCCGTTTCTCCTTTACAATGGAGCCAGATGAGGCAAAGGAAGCACTCAGAAGATGCCTTACATCAGTAATAAGACTAGATATGGGTGAATGAGTTAAAACTCAAGCAGACAGGATGGAGATGTTCATTGTGGGAGACCCAATTGGTATGGGATTTGGCAGTTCCCCTTATTGAGACATTACATCCTCCAAAAAACAACAACAGCCAGAGCATTTGGTTTGGGTGTGATGCAAGTCCCAGCACTTATCTTGGGTTCACAGGTAGTGACAGTAGCCAAAAGTGCCTTTTCCCAGTGTAAATTGGTTTTTCAATTATGACCACCCATACAGGAAGTTAGTAAGAGTAACTTCGAAGCTCATGAACTTTAATGCACTCTATATTCTACTATGAGAAAATTCAATGGTTCAAAATAGCCAGGGGTTAGTAACAGGTCTTCTTTCCGATTCCACCCCCACCCAGTACAATTTTTAAAGTGCTAGTATTAGGAATGGGTGATTGCCTTTCTACTAATTGCAAAAGAGCTCGGAGTTTTCATGGTGTTCTTTTTGAACGTTCAAAAAATTACTGTGAAGTGGCTACCACTGCTATCTCCTCCTCCTCTGCTTGCCTTAAGACAGGGGTCCCCAAACTTAAAACAGGGGTCCCCCCAATCGCCTTCTAAATGTGGCCCGCGGACGGTCTGGGAATCAGCGTGTTTTTGCATGAGTAGAATGTGTGCTTTTATTTAAAATGCATCTCTGGGTTATTTGTGGAGCATAGGAAATAGTTCATTTCCCCCCCCCAAAATATAGTCCAGCCCCCCACAAGGTCTGAGGGACAGTGGACCGGCCCCCTGCTGAAAAGGTTTGCTGACCCTTGCCTTAAGATAAAATATGAACCTTACAAGGGAGGTGGTGGAGGCGACAGCAGTGGAGGTGGGCTTTCCCAAAAGCACATGGAACACAATATTTTTCCACCACAGACTCAGATTTGACTGCAAATCCAAGTATTACTAGTGGGGAAATTTAGCCTGTGTGCCATTAATTGTAGGAACAGATGCATGTATAGTCATATGTGACCCCAGTGGGAATAATGTCTATGGCAGAACCCAGTGACACCTCTCATTTCTTCTCTCTCTCTCTGCATTTGGAAAGGGTTAGGTGGAAGCACTGGCAGAGGCAACAGTAAGCATGCAAACAGTATTGAGCAGAGGCACCTGCTAATAGCACGTGAAACCCTCATTGGTTCTGCTTCCTCCATTGCTAATGCTAACTAAAGGTCAGTATGACTACCTAAGAGACTGCTGATCCCCTCTGCATGCATGCACACGCACACACACACACACACACACACACACACACACACAGTAAGGCTCTCTGGACACCCTCTGCAAAGGCCAAATCGCTAATATGATTTGATTGGCAGGGTAAAGGAGCAGGTTCCTTCGAATTCTATGATTCCATGAGTTTGGCTTTCTACATTAATTTTTGCTCCTACTCAGAGCCAATTTGCATGGTGGGAAACTGGCTGTGGCCATGCAACATTTTCATGGGTTATGAAAAAATCTAGTTGTGTAATACTGCAATTCTATGTCTGTAGGTAGACGGGCATTCATTCAACAGAGCCCCGGTTGATTTCACCTCAAACAGATTGCAGGTAGGCAGCGTGTGTGGCCCTGTGAAGCAGACCTTTATTAGGGACCCATATAATTGGAAATCACTGAAGCCCCAGGATGGTTCTGTGAAGAAGAACTGATACGCAAGAGACTTGCAGCAAGTAGCAAATCGTTTATCTGTATCGTTTTGCCTTGTTAGTAGCCAGCTGAATGACCTCTCTGACTCTGTGTGTGGCAGCCACCTTTTATCAGATGCGCCAAACCATCAACAAAAACTCTGAAGTGATTCCGGCTCCCATTCCTAACCACCACTCAGAGCAGGAAACCGAAAGGGGTAAAATAATAATCAGACCTCCTCCTATTTGCTGCCCTTTCAATTCCAAGAAGATAACATAGATATCCCACTTGACTAAGTAAATGAAATATAATTAAGCTTTATAAATGGGAAGTAATTAATTTCAGCATGAGGTTGATGGAGAAGAACAAGGTTTGAACAACAGGGACAATGTGATGGTCCTCAGTCTAAGACAGCTCTGAATAGGCACACTTTTTATTCCTTTATCTTGAGCTTCCTGAAGGTATTTACTATCCAGCCCCCAGGAAAAAATATTTGCTTTATCCCAAATGATCAATGTTATATGATGCAACAGTGCCCTCAGAAATGCTGCTTTTCTATGGCCAGGAAGAACCAGCTGCACAAGATTTACCAGTAGTATGTGTTACCAGTAGTACAGTACATGTTAAAAGGACGTAGGGGTCTTAATTGACCATAAGCTTAGCATGAGTCAACAGTGTGATGCAGCAGTAAAAAGAAAAGAAAAAGCTAATGTTATTCTAGGCTGCATCAACAGAAGTATAGTGTCCCGATCAAGGGAAGTAATAGCACTAACTTCTCTGTTTTCCCTTGGTCAGAGCACACCTGAAATACTGTGTCCAGTTCTGGGCACCACAATTTAAGGATACTGAAAAAGATGGAATGTGTGCAGAGAAGGGCAACCAAGATTATCAAGGGTCTGGAAATCAAGCCATATGAGGAATGGTTGAGGGAGTTGCGTGTGTTTAGCCTGGAAAAGAGGAGACATGGGCTGGGCGATATCAGCTTTTCAACATTGTGATGTATTGCCAGCCAAACATTGTGATATAGGGATACATTGTGATGCTGGAAAGTAGAGGGAGGAACAAGCTGCATCAGTCCATGTCCCTAAATAAAGTTCACAAAGAGGAGAGGAAAATCCACAGTATTTTAATCACTTTCATGTTTGGCCAGCTCAAACCTCTGAACTCCCCCCCCCCCCAACTCCTTTTTCACTTGGAGTTGCTCTGAATTGCAACATTCATATACAAACAATTATATATTATTATATATTAATATATAATTCATATATTATTATTTCGTGTGTCGCATGCACACGAAAGCTCATACCAAGAACAAACTCAGTTGGTCTCTAAGGTGCTACTGGAAAGAATTTTCTATTTTGTTTCGACTATGGCAGACCAACACGGCTACCCACCTGTATCTGAATTGCAATTTACATGTTGGCCCTGATCTTTTCTTTTCTCGTCTTTTTTTTAAGGTTGAGACCTGTGAAAAGTCTTCTGAGAACCCGTGCTAGCTTAATCAGAACTCTTCCTTTCGAATTCCTCAGACCTTTTGCCTAAGAAACACACATTTTGCTTTGCATCTCTCTTCAGGCAACATTTTGGGTGGCAATTTAAGAACCAGATTATCAATCCATATAAAAGAGCAATATCCATTACAAACTGTTTTAAAGCACAAAAGGCTATTTAAAGTGCTCCATCTCTGTTTATTATATCAAAACAGCTGATTTTAGGTGTGCCACCATGTGAATAAACGATAGGTACAAGCAATTTATGTTTGTTTTCAAGAACCAAGTACCAGCAAATTTTAATGTATTCTATGTTATCATGAAACAAAACACAAAATCCTTGCTGTAATGAAAATATTCATGCTCCAAGCTTGGTGATATACAACACCACATCCTAATTGCTGCTGAGCTTTAATTAACCCAAAGTGAAGAATCATGTTATCATTAAAATGTTGGTTAAGTTTGAGTTACTGCCTCTCTTTAATTTAAATCAGAAAATAGATAATTAAGTTTCCAGATAATCAAATACTTCAGGAGCATGCCAATGTTTTGGAGGGTGCTCCTAAAATTCATTAAAGGCCTCTTTTCTTTATTGATTATTCTACCTCAGCACTTGATACAAATGATAGCCATAGACTCAACACAGGGTTAGCATAGGCATGTTTTCAAGAACCATATGGAAACAGGCTGCCTTGACAATGAAAAATGCTTTGAGCTTTTGCTCCCAGTGGGTTTGCTTCATGTGAACCATGCCCACTGGGGGCATGATTAGCTGCACTGCAAAATGTTGCAAGAATCGTTTGAGATTTTATGTTTAGCAGGTGACATTTTCTGTTCAGATTCATATGAAGCCACGGGGACTGCTCACCACGTTAATAAGCCAAGCACCAAACTTTGCAAACTACTGTAAACCCAGCTAATGGTGAGCACATAAACTCACAAATCAGTTTTATACACTGGCAGGGGTGATTAGAAAAAGGATGAGTAGAAAAGTATCTTATGTATTTTGATACCTCACATCTTCATGCCCCTTCATAATGATGCAAGAATCAGGCCTTTAAAATGATGCTACATGGAAATGAAGTTAAGATGCAACTCAAAGAGTCCAAAAGTCGCCCCCCTTAAAAAAAGAGTAAAATTATAATCCTCATGTAATTGCTGAGATTCACTTGATTATGTGATGAGAATTTAAATATATGGTATATGTATAAATTAGATTGTTATGTAACAATCTGTATCTCACAGTGAAATAATTACTAATACAGAAATTAGACACCTTTTTTTCTTCTTCAAATATGGGCAAACCATCAGAAATGGAAATGTATTTGAAACTTCTTACTAATTTTGAAAAAAACAACAGAGCAGTTTTATCCAAAGTTTGTCACAGTCTGTGTAGGTTGAAGGCTAAATGGAATGAAGAAGTGTGAAATAGATAGAGCTTTATTTTTATTGCAAGTAAGAACATGATTTGAGCTACATATTCAAACTATGCTAGCACTAGCATAGCTAAAATCAGCATGCTACGATCAAACAGCTCAAGCCTAGAAACTATGTGTGGCCAGACAGAGGCAACCCTGACTGCTTATGATCAATAAATCAATAAATAGCATGCAGGATGAGAATGGAAAACAGCTATCCAACTTACCTAAGGGTTATGCAGCCAGCCACTATTGTGGACATGAGCCATTACTGATAACATGTTCAATTCATTGTTTCCTTAGGTTCTAGCCTCAATTTCTCTCCATGAAAATCTGATCGCTCAAAATAGGCACCTCTACCTATTTACCCTACTAGGACAACAGGTTCCTTCCTGGCAACCTATTTTGGGCAACACCTTTCAGTTTGGACACTTCCTTCCTGCTCCCAACACACACATATGGCCTGATGTCCTCACATCTGCCTCTATAGTAACCTGATTATGACACAGCTTTGACATCACACACAATGTTTGCCCCCCTGGATGTGAATATCAGTTGGTCATTTGGCCACCAGACCTACTGTCCTGTTGGGATCAAAGGGTAAGTTGGATGTCTCCAAAAAACAAACAAGTCATAATCTTTGACATCTCCAATGACGTTTCAGATTTGTCCAATGCTTACATATGATTGTGGTGTTGGCTTTGTTTGGTTACGCACTGTTATATTTCTTAATGGTTTAAACTTTTACATTTAAGAAAAAGAAAAGCAAAAAACTGATTTAACTGAATTTCATTAAAAACACAAAAATAGTTTTGATCAAAGCTTTCCAGTATATATCTTGATAGTATCTGTATGTATATTATTAATCAATAAAGTTTATATTCAATAAGTTTATTGTACTAGCTAGAGGGCATTAGTTGTATCTTAATACGAATCAAGAGGTCATAGATTAGTTTAAGAACAGTCACTGAGGAAGTCTTTGGTTGAAATGCATTTGGCTCTTTTAATGAAGTTCGGTTCTAATCATGTTAAGCTGATTTACTGTATTGCACAATCCTGAAATTTTTCACTGCACATATTATATGATGGAGATGACAGATGCAGTTTGTCACTTTTATTGAAGGCACTGTGACTGATGTATAGTAATAAACTCTCTGGCATGCAAGACAACTATTGACATAATTGTTATAAACAATTCCCCACCACCACCATCATAACCCTTCGTTTTTACCATGTGTACAGCTCAGTCACCTGGTTGTAGCTACTCAACAGTTAAATTCCCCTACTTTTGATTAAACTTGTCTGCAAGTTCTTGGAAGTCTGTAAGTGCCCAGCCACAATCAGAACCAACTTCCACTCATGGAAGAGACATTTATACTTAGATAGCTGCATGTTTAAAATTAAACACAAGGCTGATGTTCTGCTTGCAGAAGACCTTGTACAATCTCTTATGCAAGCATGAGATACACTATAGAATTTACTTACTAGAGCATCCAAGTGTTTGCACAACAGCTTGTGTGGCTGTTTTCATTCTGTAGATGATTATTTTGGTCCAGCTCTATTATAGGTACGAAAATGTATGCAATGCAAAGCCTAGAAAATGTCAGTATCCTAAATATGTCTCAGTCAACATAGCTCTCTTCTTTGTGAAATGTACCTATATGAAAATTAAAATAAGCCTGAACTTGAGGTTGGCACTAATTATTCTTTTTTTGTCAGTTTTTATTATTATTCATAATGCAAGCAATGTGTCATGTAATCCCATCCTCCAGTCCTCTGTGTACTTTGACTCTTAAGAAATATAGACAGCTCTAAGAAATAGATCACAAGTGAACATCCCCACTTCACATCAATTCTAAATGCATTTACAGTACATAAAAAAACCCTTAGTATTTGAAGATATCCTGCAATGCTATTGCATGAACACTGAATCATGGTACAGTTGTACCTTGGAAATCGAACAAAATTCACTCCAGAAGTCCGTTCGACTTCCAAAACGTTCGGAAACCAAAGATCCTGCAGCCAATTGGAAGCTGCGGAAGCCCTTTCAGACTTTCAGCTTCCAAAAATAGTTCGCAAACCAGAACCGTCACTTCCAGGTTTGTGGTGTTCAGGAGCCAAAACTAAGCTGTTCAAAAACCAAGGTACAACTGTATTTGGGATTTGGAACAAGGAGCTTCTAGTGCCATTTGAGAGGAAGAAGAAGGCTTACAAATAAATGGTTGTATAAATACTTACTCACAAACAGCAGGGAATGACAAACCGACAAAGGCACTAGAAAGATACTCTGTATACATTTCATTAGCAACTCCTTCCAAGTAGTATTTCTGCCATGTATCCTCCTCAATCTAGAAAGGAGGAGAGAGAGAAAAGGGGGTTGGGAGACACGATTTCAGAATTTGCAACCACATTCTGCAGAAACAAATGGAGGTGATTAAAAATAAATCAATTTTGAGGTAATTAAACATGGTATCTCAGTTATTTGCTTTACCAATTAATTATGTCTGTGAAGTTTCCATTGCATGTTCTCTCTATAATTGTCAGCAAGGAGGAAAATAAAATAATAATAGTAATAGTAATAGTAATAATAATGGCAACTTTTGGAGAACAATGGTCTTAGATTAAAGTAAGCTAAGTCCTATGAATTGCAGGGGGAACTTGGAAAGTTTAGTGAGAAAAATATGTGTCTTGTATACAAAGGCTAGTGCTTTCTCCCAGTAAAATTATATGCATTTCTGACAAACCTGTGTAGGATTGGGCTGCCAGCTATTGATACAGATATATACACAAATTTCCATTTATTTCAGTTTTCTACAACAAGAAAATATTATCTGCCCCCTTTTGGATTACCCATGTATTTATTATTATTTTTTAACAGCAAATTGATGTTGAGTCTTATGAAGGAATGACTAAGCCTTGTAAGCAATGTGTAATTCTGTTTTAATAGTAATAATAATAATAATAGTTATTAATAATATGATTTTATTATTCTAGCCAAAGGCCATGGCAAACCCGCAGCAACAGTACCAGTAAAACAATACAAATCATATATACATAATATTAGCCAACATCCATGATGTAAACAGAGGCTGCCAGAGACACCAACAAACTCCAATCTAGCTTGGTTTCAAACGTCTGAATCAGCACAATAATTTATAGCAGTTTTATCTATCTCCCTTTTCCTGATTTTTTTAAATCCAGTGCAATATGTATATTTTCTAGACCCATCGTATTTTTTGTCATTGCATTTTTTGAAACTGTCCATTTTAAATATTATTTTAATGTTGCATTTTAAATGGCTGTAACCCACCCTGGGACCCTAGGGTGAATGGCAGGCAATAAATTAAGAACAATCAACCAATAATAATCTATATGTTAAGTATATGTATGTGGCATATAAATTCCTTATAATGAAATATGAATGCATGTCTCCAGCAGTAGACAAGCAAAGATATTAAAACACTGGAGCAACTCGGTGAAAGATACCCAAATTAATTCTGTAGCCATTCAGTAATCAATTGAAAACATCCTGAGGCAATGACTTATATCTGACTGTCATGTTCAAGGGCAAGCTACTTCAGAAAAGCATCAATGATAGCCAGTGTGTCTCCACAAAACACAGGACTCTTTCAACGATGATTTCTTACTACAGATACAAATGCATTTCAGGTCATAGAGCTAAACCACTTGTAAAGCGAGCACTGTTTGCTATGGGAAGCAGTTCAACGAATTCAATCAAATGCTTCAACGATCGGGCATGTCCAAATATAGGCGAGAAAATGCTCCCCCCCCCCAACAACTGATTTCCTCCATGATATGCATGTGTGCAACTGGTTACAAAATGGGTCAGACAGCTAGCAATCAAGGAATAGAAGTGCCATATTACCATGCAGAACACAAATCAAAAGAAGGTCCAGGCAATTGTTTTTTTTTTAAAAAAATCCAATAAATAAAAATCCAAGCATTTTCCTCTGAACTGATAATGGATTAGAAGAAGAAGAAGTTTGGATTTGATATCCCGCTTTTCACTACCCAAAGGAGTCTCAAAGCAGCTAACATTCTCCTTTCCCTTCCTCCCCCACAACAAACACTCTGTGAGGTGAGTGGGGCTGAGAGACTTCAAAGAAGTGTGACTAGCCCAAGGTCACCCAGCAGCTGCATGTGGAGGAGCGGAGACGCAAACCTGGTTCCCCAGATTACGAGTCTACCGCTCTTAACCACACCACCACACAGGCTCTTTGATTAGCAACAGAAAATCAGTAATGTACATAAACATCTGCAGAAAAAACCACACAATTTATTCTCTAGTATAGAGACAATTTGGTTTGACCTTTTTAGGTGGCAAAGAATAATAATAATAATAATAATAATAATAATAATAATAATAATAATAATTTATTATTTATAACCCGCCCATCTGGCTGGATTTCCCCAACCACTCTGGGCAGCTTCCAACAAAATATTAAAATACAGTAGTCCATCAAACATTAAAAGCTTCCCTAAACAGGGCTGCCTTCAGATGTCTTCTAAAAGTCTGGTAGTTGTTGTTCTCTTTGACATCTGGTGGGAAGGTGTTCCACAGGGCGGGTGCCACTACCGAGAAGGCCTCTGCCTGGTTCCCTGTAACTTGGAGTCTCACAGTGAGGGAACTGCCAGAAGGCCCTCGGCGCTGGACCTCAGTGAACGATGGGGGTAGATTGCAATCCTATGAACAACCTGATTTAAATCAATGAACTGTAAGGCTGTATTGCCTCACAAACAGGCCAAACCCTACGCCAAAGGATAAATGGACATAAATCTGATATCAGGAATCACAAGACAGAGAAACCAGTAGGAGAACACTTCAATCTCCCAGGACATTCTATAAAAGATCTCAAAGTAGCTGTCTTAATACAAAGAAATTTCAGAAATAGACTGGAAAGAGAAGTGGCTGAATTACAACTAATCACCAAACTTAAAACCACGGAGAAACCTGGTCTGAACAAAGACATTGGATTTTTATCTCATTATACATAGCAAAGCTATCTTTAGCCATCTCACCACTTGCCTTTCCCTGCAAGACTAATTACAGCCGTTAAGAGTCGTCAACAGGTTTTCCACACCTATCAGCTGATCACCCATTCCCACCACCCTTCTGAGCAAGACCCCTCCCCACTCCCTCACTATATTTAAGGATCTGGTGACTTCTGTTTCAGTGTATCTGAAGAAGTGTGCATGCACACGAAAGCTCATACCAGGAACAAACTCAGTTGGTCTCTAAGGTGCTACTAGAAAGAATTTTCGATTTTGTTTTGACTATGGCAGACCAACACGGCTACCCACCTGTAATTGCCTCACAAAGCTAGTTTCATACAGTATTTCTCTTTGGATCATTTCCCAACTTAATTTTTAGTAATTCTAAAACAGTATTTATATAAAGGATGCACACAGTTTACTGATTTTTCTGGTTAAAACCCTGCTGTACTATTTATTTTAGCATGTAGTGGGGAGAGATGTCAATATTATTGTTGCTATTATACAACCTGAATATCCCACTCTTCCTTCAGATATCTCAGAACAGCTTACACCAGGAATATCAAACATGATGCCCTCCACATGATGTTGGACAAAATACCCATGAGCCACAAGCCAGGAAAGTCAATGATCAGGGATGATGGGGGTTGTAGTTCAACAACTTACGATGGGCACCATTTTGGCCACCGTGCTCACTCCAATGTACTGATCAGGTCCTGAAGCTCTAGTCACTGTTATGAGTTCACTGGCCTTGCTTGCCACTAGCTCACATTTTAATACCTTGAACTTACAGCTTGGCTTAGGCTGCAGCACAACATATCCCACTGCAGGTGGAGCAGAACACTAATCCTTTCCTAAAAGGCAAGTGTAGTCCTGGTGGTTTGGGGGGGGGGGGAAATCAGGGGAGGGATCATAAGAGATGCCATGCCACTGGCCAAAAAATGGGGTGTGCACACTTCCTTTGCCAATCTGGTGCCCTCCAGATGTTTTAGACTATAACTCTCACCAGCCCAGCCAGCATGGGATGGGTATGAGCATCAGATTGGCAAATGCTGTCCTAGAAGAATTTCATCATTCCATATATGTTGCTAGAGCAATGTGGAAGGCAACTACAGTGAAGTGGGGCCCACAGTCACATTCATTTTGGAGGAGAGATGCTTGACCTGGGTGACTCCTTTGTTAGAATACTATCAGCATTTAAGCAAGGACACTCACAAAAGCAAGCACCCTTGTTTGAGTGCTTGAGAGCAAACAGGATGCAGGACTGGATGGGCCTTTGGTCTGATCCTGCAGGGCTCTTCTAATGTTCTTAAAGAGAGCACAGTGCTACTCAAGCTGGTTGTGTGAAACATCAAAACCACCACCACGTTCCCTTTTCCCAAAGCCTTTTGGGTCAGGAGAAAGTGGTGGTATCTGCTGGTGTTTCCAAGAGGCCCAGCAGAGTAGCTTTTCCTGCCGAGGACGGAACTGCAACAACTAGTTTAGCATTACAAAGATTTCTGAAGGATTGTTATTCACTTTCATCACCAAAACCACCAACAGAAACATAAAAACTGTCCCATACTGTCATTAAAAAAAAAGCTGAATTTTACTCTGAAGTGCTTTTTCTACTTCGTCATTTCACAAGCTGAAGTCATACGTCTTCCAAAGTGTATGAAAACCTTTGAGGAATATATCAACTACCAACCCCTAAAACAGCTAGCACATCCACAGAAATAACAATGAAATGGCAATAAAGCCTGGTTCTGCAGCACATGATATCTGAAAGAAACAAGCACATCTATTTTCTTAGGCTCTTCAGTACTTAATAAAGAGAGATTTATACCCAGTGCCTGAATAGTTTATTCGGCAAAACAAACTTAAGGTTTTACAGCTGAAACCTTTGCTCTGAAATGAAATCCATTGTTGCTGGTTCAACTTTATTAGCCCATGTTGTACAAAGATTGGAGATCTAAGGTACTGAAAATCAGCTGTCATGGAGCTAAAGCAATATAGACTTTGTGTCTTCAATGACAGAATTGTGTCTTTCTAAAAGGAAAGGGAAGGTCTGCTTCTCACGTTACTCCAAGTGCTCTTTCACAAGGCATGTATAATTTGTTTATAAACCTTTCCAGTTCATTTAAACTTCGTGGTGATGTCTCATGAGACTTTTGGACATCCAAGGACAACCACTGGAGCCTGCATTCTGTTTTTTAACCAAATCAGTCGTAAATACGCCATGGCTAAAAGTCTGCAGCCTGAGAATTGGTGAATGAGTTCACATTAATATGTGAAATTCAGCCCCTAGTCTTTCTGCTGCTTCCTGTCTTTCTGTTGCCTGGTCAGGGTTGTCAGGTCACAATGCAGCAGTGACATCACAAGCCACAACTAGCTCAGTTCTACTTCTAGGTTATGCTTAAAATTCTACAAGGCAGGCTTAAGCAGTATGTGGACCAAGAACTCCCAGAAGTGCAAGCTGGATTTCGAAGGGGCAGAGGAACCAGAGACCAAATTGCAAACATGCTCTGGATTATGGAGAAAGCTAGAGAGTTCCAGAAAAACATTTACTTCTGTTTCATTGACTCAGCAAAAGCATTTGACTGTGTCGACCACAGCAAACTATGGCAAGTTCTTAAAGAAATGGGAGTGCCTGATCACCTCATCCGTCTCCTGAGAAATCTCTATGTGGGACAAGAAGCTACAGTTAGAACTGGATATGGAATAACTGGTTGGTTCAAAATTGAAAAAGGAGTACGACAAGGCTGTATATTGTCTCCCTGCCTATTTAACTTATATGCAGAATTCATCATGCGAAAGGCTGGACTGGATGAATCCCAAACCGGAATTAAGATTGCTGGAAAAAATATCAACAACCTCAGATATGCTGATGATACAACCTTGATGGCAGAAAGTGAGGAGGAATTAAAGAACCTTTTAATGAGGGTGAAAGAGGAGAGCGCAAAATATGGTCTGAAGCTCAACATCAAAAAACCTAAGATCATGGCCACTGGTCCCATCACCTCCTGGCAAATAGAAGGGGAAGAAATGGAGGCAGTGAGAGATTTCACTTTCTTGGGTTCCATGATCACTGCAGATGGTGACAGCAGTCACAAAATTAGAAGACGCCTGCTTCTTGGGAGAAAAGCAATGACAAACCTAGATAGCATCTTAAAAAGCAAATACATCACCTTGCCAACAAAGGTCCATATAGTTGAAGCTATGGTTTTCCCAGTAGTAATGTACGGAAGTGAGAGCTGGACCATAAAGAAGGCTGATAGCCGAAGAATTGATGCTTTTGAATTATGGTGCTGGAGGAGACTCTTGAGAGTCCCATGGACTGCAAGAAGATCAAACCTATCCATTCTTAAAGAAATCAGCCCTGAGTGCTCACTAGAAGGACAGATCCTGAAGTTGAGGCTCCAGTATTTTGGCCACCTCATGAGAAGAGAAGACTTCCTAGAAAAGACCCTGATGTTGGGAAAGATGGAAGGCACAAGGAGAAGGGGACGACAGAGGATGAGATGGTTGGACAGTGTTCTCGAAGCTACTAACATGAGTTTGGCCAAACTGTGAGTGGCAGTGAAGGATAGGTGTGCCCGGCGTGCTCTGGTCCATGGGGTCATGAAGAGTCGGACACGACTGAACAACAACAACTTCTATGTAATTATTGAAAGAAACAGCAGCAGAGGTAGTTTTAGAACAGAGGTGGTGGACATGCAGCTTTCAAAACCTGTGGGCTCCAACTCTCACCAGCCGCATGCAGCATGGTCAGGGATGTTGACCAGTTGTTGTCTAGCATCATCGGAAAGGCCACAGGTTTCCCTTCCCTACCTCTCTAGGGCAAACACCCCTTAGCCCAGTCCTCAGCCCTTCAAACCCGCTCTGTATACAGCATACCTCCTTCCTTCTTACAAACAGTGCACAGTCCCTCCCTGTCCTTATCTCCTTTCTTCAAAGTGATAACTCCAAGGGCCTCTGTTTCTTAGCTCACTATCTACCTAGCATGGGCTCATATTTCTGTATCAGATTTGCCATGATCTAACATGCATCTAGCAGTTCAGAGATTGTTCCCTTTTATTGAACAGCTGTCCTCTGAAACAGGGGCGTCGCTAGGGGGGTGCGGTGGGGGCGGTACGCCCCTAGTGGCAGGTGTGACAAGCGGCGGGTGGGGGTGACAAGCGGCAGCCCCTCCCGCCACTCCCCACGCAACGCCGGTCACCCTGGGAGCAGCAGCGCTGCACGGACGGGGTGCTCCCTCAGCCGTGCGCTGTTGCTCCCGGGGTGACAGAGCAAGCGGAGGCGCATGGGGGTGACAAGCGGCAGCCCCTCCCGCCATTCCCAAGCGCTGCCGCTCCCTCCGTCACCCCAGGAGCAACAGCGCACGGCCGAGGGAGCACCCCGTCCGTGCAGCGCTGCTGCTCCCGGGGTGACCGGCAGCGTGGGGAGTGGCAGGAGGGGCCGGCGCCTGTCACCCCCACGCGCCGCCGCTCGCTCAGTCACCCCGGGAGCAGCAGCGTCGGACCGCCGCTTCCACAGCCTCCTTTTGAGCCGCAGAGCTTAAAAGCGGGCTCTTCGGCTTAAAAGGGGGCTGCAGAAGCGGCGGCGGCACTCCCGGAAACGCCCCGGGGGCGGGGCACCGTGACGTCACAATGTGTTGTCACGACGCCCCGCCCCCGGGGCGTTTCCTTTGCCGCCCTGGGTGCCGCGGAGCCTAGCTCCGCCACTGCTCTGAAGGAAAATATGAGCCACACCAGGCTCTGGTAGAGAAACAAAACTCCCACCCACCCACCCCTCCTCAAATACATATTCCAAAAGCTATTAGTCTTCTGAAAGGTGGATGGGGAGCTTGCGCTGAAAATTTGTGAAACTGCATGTTTTGCTTTGTTATCTATTTCCAATGAGCACCGCAAAGCATATCATGCAAGTGTGTCGATGCAGTTTGAACAGCCAGAGAATGATTGTGGAATTGCTTTCTCATTATGCACAACAAGCTGCAAGCAGCAGATCCAAAGGATACAATCGGGAATAAAGTTTGACACTAAAAGTGTGTGTGTAGGGGAAAAGAGGGCATGAGAATCTAGGACCTCAGAGAAACAGCATGAAGAGAAACCATGGGCAAGGGAAGAAGGTTCAGGGGGGAAAGATGAGTACAAAGTACAGAGCACGACTAGACACAAATCTGGCCTGTGTGCATTATAAGGAGCTGGTGTGTTTCATATCCTTGTCACTTGTGAAATTTAAACACCTTGGCAGGTTTCAACTCTCAGGCCCTTCCCAATACAATAGGAAGTTCCAATCGTGAATTTCCTTTGGAGGACAGAGAAGATAAATGTTTGTGCAGACAGAGCAGGTATTTCTGAGGTGCAACCTGCAATCAAATTTATTTCATTTATATATACACCACCCTTCATCAAAAGATCTCAGGGTGGTTCAAGAAAGATAATGATTTTGTTAACGCCAACACCTTGGGAGAGCAGCTGTTCAATGTGGCCATGAATTTCAGCCTTAACTGCCATTCGTGTGGGCTCACATGCCGATTTCAGGAACCTGCCTGCATCACTCACTGAGATGGTCACTGCTGCCCATTCACTTACCCTGGCTATCAAGGACTATTCTCCTGTCACTGATTTCTCACTCAAAAGGGCAATTGCAAATGCAGCCACGACCAGGTGGAGCAGCAGCAGAAGAGCCAGTGGGGTCCAGGGGCTGGCAATGGGCCCTCTGTTAGTGCACAGGCATTGGTAGGTGATGCCTGATTGTTGCTGACCCAACAATGGGCATTCTGACCTGCACAGCTGATATGAAATGTGAAGCCAGATAAGAAAAGAAAAAAGGGGGGTGGGGTCCAGGACCTCACAGTTGGCACCAAACAGGCTACCACCACCACCACCACCACACATTCTTTCCCACTCTTGTTCTGTATCCGAGCACCCTGCTCTAGAGCTTTCCCCACAAAAACCTGCTATTTAAAGCTCAATCAGTGCAAACATCAACCTGTGGAACTCCCGAATTGACATTTGCTCTGAATCAGCTTTAAAGAGTGGGTTTTTGTGGGGAAAGCTCAGAGCAAGGCAGCAAGCAAAGCAAAAAGACACAGAGCGTTAATGTGCGGACCTCTGCCTGAAAGGGGCAAAACGTAAGTGTAGATAAGCATTTAATTTGCTATATACTATTTCCGCATACAGCAACAATTCTGTCTAGTCCTGAGTATATGTACATATTTATGTACTCATCAGTATTTTATTATTTTACCAGTAATATAACTCTGATGTGGGTACATCCTATAAATTACTTCTGCTTTAATTGTTTCTTCTTTTATTATTAAAATCCACATTACTAACTCTTTCTCTGTGCCTCCCTCCTGTGTGTGTGTGTACACATACATACACTAAGTATTTTCAGAAATTGCTCAGATCATGCACAATTGAATGTTATGTACTTTGGTTGTCTTGGCTTTGTTTTCCTTTGGTCAGGTTAGATGCAAAATAAACGTTTCCATATGAAGAATGCTGATTTTAAAAGAAAAAGAAAAATATTCAGATGCAAAATAGCATTTTTGGTTTTCTAAGTTTGTTTTACTGTGGAGAGTTTAGACAAATAATTTGGCTGCAAAGTTAAGCCATAATCAGTTAAGTATGTGCAATGTCACCACTGATCATGTACCGTTGTCAGTGATGGATCAAACATTTATGATGTATTATCCTGCTTTGCAATCAGGCTAGGGAGAGTAAAGTGGGGGTGGGGGGTGGGAGAGAAAAACTCTCCACTTCAATCTGTTTTTCCAAAAATGACAGGACTTCTGCTCAGATTTTGCTGGCAAGCTTCTAAGATTGTATATTTCCACTAACGTTATTTACCTGAAGCATTTTCTATATGGTCTGGGAGCAACTGAGACTACCACACCATTCCCCTATCTCCACAGAACTGGAGCAGGGTGAGGGCAACGCACTCAGCCAGCAAAATCAAGAGGTAACGCATGCAAGCGTCAATGCTAAAAAAAATTGCTTCTTGTTTTTGTGGTCCTGTTCGTGATTGTAATCACATTCTTGACTGCTGCCGGGCGCCTTTAGAAACAAAACAAAACCCCAAAACCCACAGGCTTTTTTCCCCCAACTGATAAGAATCTAGAGTAAGGCCAGGAGGTTTGAAACAAATGCAGAACAGGACAGGGAACTGGCACTGAGCAGAACCCAGGAGCACAACCACCATCAACAGTAACTGTGCTGCATGTTTTATCGCTCTCTGTTGCAGGCGCACCATCTGACCGCTGACTTAAGCACATACACCCTGCAACATGTGCAGCCTGAGAACAAAGCGCTGGACTTTGTGGAGAGAGGCTGCGTCAGGATGAGATTGAGGCCCAACAAAATATATGTGCACAAATAAATCTGATTTAACTTTGGAATTGTGGTAGCATGTAGATAGGCTGCACCTGTTTTGTTAGCTTCCCCTTTGGAATATGTGGTACCCATATGCTCGTGAGCATATTTTCTGCTTTCTTTGTGACTTTTTCTCTCTACCCCCTGAACCGAAAAGGGCAGAAGTGAGGTGCAGAGGATGCATTTCATGAAAAAAAATTATCTCCCGTGAAAAAATATCCAAGTTATTTTCAGTGATTTGAGGAGGAGAGATGCAAAGTGGGGTGGGGTGGGGATTTCAAAGGCTACAGATGCACTTCAGGGTTCTCCCAGTATTACTCCCCTGCTTCCTTTCCCCAGTATCTGATTATTTTGGTACTTCAGAATGATGCCGAACTTCTTCGCCAACAGAATTATCTTCAGTTTCAGATTGGTCCAAAATGGCTTTCTTCTGTTTACTATCTCCAACTCTGTTTAATACCAGAATTGTAAGTCACTTTCCTCCAACAATAATTTCGCCCTTCTTCTTTAAATTTTAACAAAAGAGGAGAAAAATATGAATTCCCCAGTGAGAATCTTCTGGGAATGACTCCCGTTTCTTAACTTACAGAATTTAAAGCAATCCTAGGACAAACAAACAAATATTCTATATAATAGCATTCCTGTTTGCAAAACAGGATATACTGTGTGTGTGTGTGTGTGTGTGTGTGTGTGTGTGTGTGTGTGTTTGCCTTGGGGACATATATTTACGGCACCCCTAAACATCACATCAGGGCCATCCATAGGTGCCCTTTGGAGGTACCTGCTGCAGCCCAAATATCCCCACTTCCTCCCTCACCTCTGTTTTGAGAAATCTGTAGTGTTAGAGAAATAACAGGAAGATTAAAAAAGAGATACTTCTGTTTCCTTCTCTGCCAATTATGTATATAACCACTATTTAGGGTGAGAGACTGAGGAAGGGGGAATGTCTGCCAGGTGGGAGGTTTCAGTTTTCTGTATGTGTGGAGATTGCGATAAAATGGTGACTGAGCACTACATAGATATATTTATAATTTTGTGTTTTATGAGGATCATATGAGGATTATTATTAATGTATTTTTCTTCCCCCCTTCAGTTTTCCTGTTATATTTTGTGTGTGTGTGTGTGTGTGTGTGTGTGTGTGTATGTGTGTGTGTGTATGTATGTATGTATGTATGTATAAAAACAGAGAGAGAGAGAGAATTTTATGGTATATTAGGTTGAAAAGCTTTAATAAAATTGATTGCCTAGGGGTGTGGAAGCCTGCATGTATGTATGACAGAGCATGAGTGAACAGGTGAATGAGGGAGGGAAGGAGGGAAAGAAAGAGAGAAGGGAGGAGAATGGATTAATAAAGAGGAAAGTGGGAAAAGAGAGAAATGGGTTTTCCTGTTAACTCTGTCCTTGGCCACCACAGGTATGTAGCCCTCGGCCACTTTCCTCCATTGGAATGTGGCCCTCAGCCCCTACAAGGTTGTCTACCTCTGCTATGCTCTAGGCAGCTTTTCCATGTTTGCTGTGCAGAACAAATACTACAGTATTCCACCCCCTTTCTTTCATGACTGCAGTCCTGTTTCCTTGCATTCCGTTTGTCCAAATGAATCAGCCCAAGTTCCCAATCTGGGGAGAGCAGCCAAAAACCAAATGGGAGCAAATTAACACTGAGGGAACTAGTGGAGTTTTTAGCCTAGAAGTCCCTACTGTAGTTGCCTCCAAATGTTTGAGAATCATTGCGCTTTATCATTTATTACTATTTTCACGTAAACCTCGAGGGCCTCGTTGACTGAAGAGGATAAATGAATTATTATTGTTGGAGATTTGGGCTTTGGTACAGACACATGTTCTGTATTTTATACTTGAGGTAAGGGATCCATTGTCCACTTGATGGGTTGGAAATGGGGTGTGTGGAGAAGCCAAGAAAGGAAAACTTTTGTGTCTTTTTTTCCTCTCGGCACTTTGTTGCCATATGGATTGGATAGAGATCACTTTTGTGTGTGTGTGTGTGTGTGTGTGTGTGTGTTTATAACAAACCTGTGGGGGCTTTTTACATTGATAAACATGTGGTTTATCTGAAAGAAATAAAGTATTAAAAATGCACTTTGAACAATCTTTAATGCCCATGGATGTGCCAAACAAAAACAAAAGCATAATTTTGAAGGAACCTGGCCCACTGCCCAATTTGTAATAGGCTACGGGTTTTATTTTCCTTTGGAATATGTTGTTTAATGTTTTAACCATCAGAACTGATGTATTTCTCTCTGTTTTGAGTTTAGGCCATGCACTCTACTCAGCCCCATGACAAATTGAATCCCATGCTAATGTCCTGTAATAAGATGAGACATTACCTTTATAAATGACCTCATGGAGAAGAGGTTGGCCAGCATTGTCGATAGGCCTGGTGCCAGGCAGCTCTGGGCGATGAAGCCCAGCTTGAGTTCTGCAAGGCATATTGCATCATCCCCTTCTTTCCAATTCCAGCTTGGGATATTTAGCAGATGGGCCTGCAAAGGAAAAACACAGGTTAAAGAGAAAGGAAAAAAACCCTAACCAAACATTTGCATCTGCATTTTGCTAACAAAACATGGGGAAGAGGAGGGGGGAACAGGCAACTGCTCTAGGGTTGCTAGTTGTCCATTAAAAAAAAAATCTCTTCTACCCTACTCCTAAATGAGTGTATCAGAGCATGTGCAGAGTGCCTTTTCTTATTTGAAAATAGTTGGCCTAAGGACAGAATGGCCCTGAGTGCAGAGTCCTGCCCAAATGGTGTCATATTTTGTGTACAAGAAATGAATTTTATCAACTCTACAGAAAAAGAACACTGGACACACATGATATTGGTGGTTGATGTCTTTTTAACAGGCAACTGGCCAGGAGGATGATATTCTGGCTAGCTAGTACACCTAGCTGTCCCCCAGAGAAATGTTGGATACCAGAAATGTACCGCTCCAGCCCCTTCACCTCTCACTCTCTGTTTTGTCATAGCTGAATAAATCAAGGTTTGTCACATTAAAAAGTACTTACAATTTTGCCACATATTTAACCACACGTTCATAACTGATGAGTGGAAAAACTCAGCACACCGCTTAGCAGTAAAAAAATAAATAAATCGACCAATAGCTTGGTTACCTCTCTTGTCTTGGTTTTTTTACTACACACACACACACACACACACACACACACACCACCCATCTGGCTGGGTTTCCCCAGCCACTCTGGGTGGCTCCCAACAGAATATTAAAAACATGATAAAACATCAAACATTAAAAACTTCCCTAAGCAGGGTTGCCTTCAGATATCTTCTAAATCTTCCTTAACATCTGATGGGAGGGCGTTCCACAGGGCGGATGCCACAACCAAGAAGGCCCTCAAGCCTTAACTGGTTAGACTGTTGCAGAGAACCCATACAAATGACCAAGTAACCTCGGGATGAGATCCTGGAGTAACCCTGGTCATTCAAAGAATTCTGCCAAGTGGTGAGGATGATTTTACCACTTATTAAGTGTAGATGGTGGTAGTATGTGCAATAAAATGGCTGTAACCACCCTTAAAGGGTTGTATCTTAATCAGAATGTAATTGTGTTACAGATTAGCTTTATTAATAATTTCCTGCACATTACTGAAACTTACAAGAGAGGCTTATGAGAGAGGTGTTAACAAGAGAAAGCTTGGAGATGAACATCCCACAGACTTTCCATTACCTTGTTGTGATACTGCAGCATCTGGGTGATTATTCTTATTTTCGGATGATAATTCTTGATGGAAATTACTCTGAAAAGAAAATACACCAACATTTGTTATTTTCACTCAACAGCAATTCCACAAATATGACTCCATGGCCAAGTAGGATGTCATATTTTTCAGTTCAATAACTTATTCACATGCTTCAGTGGCTGCTTCCATAATGTCCAAACCAGGAAACTGTGGCTTAAGGGCTCCCTCCAAACCATTGGTATGAAACCAATGTTTGATCAAAAGGGGCAAATGTTGTACAGCCTGCTGTGAACTGTTAACACTGGACTTTATGTCCATCATTCCCACTCAGAAAACTCCATAGACCAGGGAATTTAAAATCTACTCTGTAGTTCAAATTCAAACTTGCTAACTTGCTTGGCTCCAGGTCAAACATTGCACCCCAGAATCTCTGAATTGTGACAATTTATTGCTCTGTTGGGTCTTGTCTACATTGTTAGCAAAAAAAAAAAAAAAAAAAAAAAATCAATATGTTTGGGCCCCATTCCCTTGTTGACTAGCCTGGGTCATTCATAGGACATTGTGTTTCTCTATACACACCATCCATAATACATTTTGTACATTATAATTTATATCCCATGATTAAAGTGGGGCAAGAACCTCTGGTTCTGGCTAAAAATCCATACATATTCTATCCACTAGATGAAAAAGCAGACATGACACAATACTGCATTTATTGGAAAACAAATAGTACCTCCTGTCAAACAAAGGGTGGGGGGAGAAGGCTTGTGACCTGTCCTTGAATTGGCCATTTTGTGACAGTGCAGATAATGGCTAAGGGACAATGTCCCAGATGTAGGACAGAACAGGAACAAATGATTTCACATTGTGGTCCAGCTCCCAAGGGGTGCAGTGAATATGAATGCCTTGCTTCTTTTCCCCACCCACATAATAGACCTCCAAAGCCTCCACCAAACAAACAAATGTTATGGTAACAATACCGCAAGTGAAGATTTCCAGTCAGCTACTGGGAGTGGAGGGGAATGTATTGCTCCTATATTCCACAGCCAAGCATGGACTTGACAAAATTGGTTGCATAGCTTGCTCTGACAAGCAAGAAGCAATTTGCAAAGATATTTATTCCACTCTTAATTCTCCTTCTTAAACTCTTTTTTAGCTGAGGCATTTAATTAAGCATTCAATTTTATTGAATCAAACTCGTTTGTTCTGCAAATACGCAGGAGGATTCTGTTCACCCAATAACTTTTTTTTTAATTAAACACATGGAATCTATTTAAAAGCTCACTAATCTGCATCTGGATTTCTCTTTAATCTATGTATATAATTTAAAATCAAAGCAAGAGTTCTCCCACCAGATTAAAATGTGCCTTTGGAAAATTAAAGAAGCCAGGGTTGTGTTTTTTTGGAGGGGGGTACGGAAAGGGATATTCCACAACTTGCTATATGTAGTAACAGAGGGATATTCCACAACTTGCTATATGTAGTAACAAAGGTTCTTGTACTGATGCATTCTGGCCCCCCAACAGCCCACCCCCAAACACAGTCATTCTCAAGATTCAGAGGCCACTTGGCTGGTTCCTGTAGGTCAGATCCTTATCAGATCCTAGTCTTGCAGGCCAAATTTGAAAGGTGAGAGGGGCTGGTCACCTGCCAATTATGTCAGATGATTGGACACTTTGAAATCCCAAAGTCGGGACTTCAAAGCACCACACAAGGCTTGCCTAGAGGCCCTGCATGGTACTTTAAAGCAAATATGGATTTGGCATAAGAGCCAAAGCCTGCTTTCTGTAGGGAAACTTGATCTAGTAGGCTTCAACTGGTGTACGGTACAGTCAAAGCTTGCTTTCTGCCGGGAAGCGTGATCTAGCAGCAAAACCAAAGCCAACTTTCTTTGCACATCAGCCACCTGACTGAGCTCCCTGCTGGTTCCCCGACTCTGCCATAGGTCTTTGGTGACCTATTTGCTAGTTGGCACCATTACAATTAATCAGAATATTTGCAAAACTACCTGGACAGGAACAGGGAAGCACCTGTGGTACTTCTGTGGCTGGTCTGGGGTTTATCTCCCCACACTGCCTTGTGGGAGAAGAGAAGGCATGAGCTATCAATCACACTGTGCCAGAACTACATAAGGCTATACACAAATCCAGACTGTGATCTCTGACCCACAGTCCCTGGAGGTCAAGTGCTTGAGTAGGGGTTGGAGCATGAAGCGCAATAAGCACAATGTATATATTTTGTTGATGAGGCAAGGGTAGAAGGCCACCAGACACATAGGACTTATACAAGGCCTGGTGAATTCATGGGCTTTATATATCTCCTACCAACCACAGGGTTTGAAGTTCCATACTCTTAGTCCCCTGTTCCTGAAGAGGGCTCTGACTCCTGAGCAAGCACAGTGCCATGTAGCTTATTAGGCTAATTCCTAGCTTACGACCTTGAGATTCCTGGTTCAATTCCTAGAGCTGTTGTTGCCAATATGGGTGAAACACTGCCGCTATCCAACCTCAGTTGGTTTTCACACTGGGGCTCTTGCAAGGGGGTCCTATGCAAGCCCCATCAGAACGGCAGCTGCTCTTACTTATTGTACTGCTCCCTTAAGAACTTCCCCTCAAAATGGCACTCAGGAAAAAATAAAATAAAGAAGAATGGGCACCACCCCATGCAACGCGCCTTGAATTTAAATTGCTTCTCATAGCTCTGCCTTCATTTTGCAGGATGCGTGTGTGTGACAGCCCAATAAAATTGGTTCTGAACACGGGCCAATTCACTGCATTAGTTCATTTTTAATGGCACTCTGACATTTTTGGTTTTTGGTTGTTGTTTTTTAAAAAAGGGCAGATTGGTTCCATTAAATAAAATCTGTATGAGCACAATGCAAATAATAAGGAACGCTGTCTTACCATAACCCTACATTTGTGATTTCTTTGCTACCTTTCTGCCATCGAGATGAACCATAACATTTTTTTCTTTAGAAATCAGAACCACCCAGATTGGGAGTTGTATTTTTCAGTTGTGAATAAAGCTTAAATCCAACAGGTTAGAAACAAGATAGGAACTAACTGCCTATGAGAAGGAGACTGGTATTACATTCCCCCCACCCCCCAACCAGCCAGATTGTTACATAGCTAACTGGATTCTGACCCCCAAGAGTCTATGTGCTATTTTTATGATATACAGTGGTACCTCGACTTACGAATTACTCGACATATGAATTTTTCGACTTATAAATTTAAAAAGTGCCCGCATGCCTACGATTTTTTCTGACATCTGAAGGACATCCATTGGCGGTTTTAGATGGGGTTTACTCAACTTACGAATTTTAGATGCAGTTTACTCGACTTACGAATTTTTCTGAATTTTTCGTTTCCAATGCATTCCTATGGGGAAATTGCTTTTTTCGACTTACGAATTTTTCGACCTATGAATGTGCATTCGGAACGGATTAAAATCGTAAGTCGAGGTACCACTGTACTGAAGGAGCCACTTAGTGGGAGCATTATAGATTCCAGAAATGTGTGATAACAATAATGAAGGCAACTGCAACCACATTAGCTAATATATTTGTGAGGGAAGGGTAGATTTTAACAGTGTGATCCTATGGCAAGTGCTAGATTTGGGAGCATGCAGCCTCAGTGAGTGAAATGTTGGTTTCTCAGGAAAGCAACTTCTCAACAACTGAGAGGGAAAGGGAGGGAAATGTCTCAGCACTGTTGGACTTGGAATCTGAGCAGTTCCTGTTCTGCCCAGTTCCCATTTTTCTATGTAAGAACTCAGTTGTTTAGTGTGGCAGCACTACTAATATCAGGCTGGAGCCTTCGCTGAATTTTGTTCAGCATCTGCGGAAGACATTCTTATTTAGACAAGCCTACCAAGATGTTTAGAAAGTTTTATGAGTTTTAATTTGTTTTAACATACTCTATTGTAGGTTTTGTTTCGTTTTTTAATTATGGTAGCAATTATTATTTTTTAGTTAAAAGGTTAACAATTTTTTTGTAAACTGCTTTGTGGCTTTTTCCTCCAATCAAGAGGTATATAAATTTTATGAAACAAACAAATTCCTGAAAAAGAGAGAGAGGAAGAGGATGCTATGAGAAACACTATCATTATCATCACTTTTAACCCAACGTATCCCAAGAGCTCAGAAACAGATTGAAAATATAAAAGGAAACAGTATGAGATCTGTGTTCATGGCCCAATGCTTCTTCTCTGAGATTTTGCTGCCTGAGGCGGGCAAGAAGCTTCATTCAACATGCAGAAGCTGACTGGGCTAACAGTCGAAACTTACCTCTAAGTCCTGCACCAAACATGAGGCTAATTTAGGGGGAGGGGTGCAGGACATGCAACGTAGCAAACATAGTTCTGTCCTCCAAGGGAGAGGAATGGTCCAAGGGGCATGGAAGGGAACAGAAGAAGGGACTCCTCCTCCTCCTCATTTGCTGTCTGAGGTAGTTGCCTCACTTGCCCAGTAATAGGCCCGGTTCCGTTCTTTCCATGTCCCCTTGTTTCATGGAGTAAAATTTAATCAAAACGCCCTCTTCTAAATTACCTCATAATATTGGAGGCATCTTCAGCATCTGGGTCAGCGCAGTATTTGTTGGCAAGGATTAGGCACGCGTCTGCTGACTCTATCTGGACACCAAAGGAGAAAACAAACATAAAGAGCAATCTGATGTTTACATTAATTTTCTCCAACCCTTATCAGCTTTCACAGAACAACCTCATTCTGGCAATAGACTGTGGAATCATGTATGTATGTGTGCGGTGTACCATGCCGTGAACTACATGGGTCACGTAAGAACATAAGAGCTTTTTGGATCAGGCCGAAGCCTATCTAGTCCAGCATCCTGTTCTCACAGTGGCCAACCAAGGAAGGTATCTCTAGTCTTCCACTACTCTATCTTTAACACCATATTGGCTCACGCAGAGGAGAGCCTGGCCATTCCACAATAAGAGCATTCCAGAAAGTGGTAGACTCCTGAGGATTAGAAGCGGCTTGCCTAGTGAGGTGGAGCCACAACACCAATTTAACTGCAGGAGTTCCAGTTACAGGTGGGTAGCCGTGTTGGTCTGCCATAGTCGAAACAAAATAGAAAATTCTTTCCAGTAGCACCTTAGAGACCAACTGAGTTTGTTCTTGGTATGAGCTTTCGTGTGCATGCACACTGTGTGTATCTGAAGAAGTGTGCATGCACACGAAAGCTCATACCAAGAACAAACTCAGTTGGTCTCTAATGTGCTACTGGAAAGAATTTTCTATTTTGTTTCAACTGCAGGAGTGTCACTGCCGCTTACCAAGAGACGGTGGGGAGGTCTGTGTGGACACATTGGGTACAAATGCCGGATTGGCTATTCCAGTGTTCACACTGCATCCCAACCTCCCCCAGCCCCCCAACACAACTCCCACTCCTGGTACACGACAGCAACACCACTGCCAGGAAGCTAGTGTTGCAGTTCTGCCCCACCACGCAAGTCGCGTCTGCCAATGATGTAAACTCCATAAACACAGGTGGGAGGAAGCAGGGAGGGGTGACACATCTCTGTGGGCTGTGGGGAGAGGTAGAAGAATCCTCTCTGAGGTTTTCAACAAATTGGAAGAAGTGTTGTGAAAAGTCCAGGGATATAGGGACTTTCAAACTATTGCAGGCCAGGATGATCTATGATTGAAAGTGTGGAAATTCAGTTGCCTCAACAGAAAACCCCCAAGGAGTGAAAGCAACTGAAAAGAATGGGTAACATAACATCAAACCCTGAACCTTTTCATAAATGAGGTACGGGATCCTCCTTCACACATTATCTGCGTTAGGAGGATCCACACACAGAAAGAAGCAGCAGGGTCATGTTGCTGGTCTCACCTATGACACCCACATATTAGATGTGGTTGTGACAGCATGGGGGCATATTTTGGTGTTCTTCCATGGGGGGGGGGAGTCACCACCCATTCTGAAAATAATAAATGCTTGCACACCTTTTATACCTGATCTGCTAGTTAACTAGCACATCAAGTCCCCCACCTCTTTTCCTGCTGATAATTAATTGAAAGGTTCCTTTCGATCCACTCTGAAGTTGGAATAAGTAACAGATTGTTTCGAGGTTGTGTCTATACTACAAACCAGTATCACTTTTACACCCATAGCTATTCCCAAAGGATCGTGGGAACTGTAGTTTAAGTTTGGTAAAGATGCTAAGATTTTCTTGCCTTCCTCACAGAACTACACACCCCATATTTCCATGGGGAAAGAAAATAACTGTAATTATACAGTAGCATCCTTAGTTAAATGCAGACACCAAACAGAAAGGTAGAAAAAAAGGGGAAGGAAGCCAGTACCTTTACTCTAGCCAGGTCATGCGGATTGAGAACTGAACCCTGAAAAAATTCCACCTGAGTGAAGTGTCGTTTAAAAAGAGCTTCCAACTCAAGGTTAGGGGAGATACTAAATTGAAAAAGAAAGGACAAAACAAGCAGAATAAAGTCAGTATGTGAGCATTACCCCTGTTTTTTTTCTTAATTGTACAAAATTATTTAATAGGTATGGAGTCAATTCTGTAGGAACCATGAATGGTTTATGTTCTGATTTTCTCTTCCTTTCTATCTCTAATTAAGGTTGTCAACAGTCCATAATTTTACTGGTCCAATCTGGCAAGTCATCAGAACAGAAACATTTAAAAAGGAATCAGAATAGGAGGAGAAGAATATATGCATTGTTGTCATTGTAATTTCCCTACATTCTATAAGAAGCATTTTATAAAAGATGGTGTTCGTCAGAGGACGAGAGACTGTCCATACTATTTATTTCATTAGGAAGCCAATTCCAAACATTTGGAGAGATACTTTGGATGCCCTCACTTTGCATTTAGATCTTTTTTTTAAAAAAAAGCACAAGACTGGAGACAATCTACCTGTGCTGAAACACACAGTTTAAGGTGTCAGCATTGTCCAATGCCCCATCACTTCCATTTTGCCATCGTTGGTGATTTGCTAGATGGGAACAACCTAAAATGCTCAGAGCTTTGAGGCGATCCTTTCTATAGTCATTCCACACAGTGACCATACTAAGCAAACTGTGGCTTTGCGTGACTCCCACATGGACTCCCAGTGAGATATATCAGGGCAGTTTGGCTCCTCCTGCTGTGAGCTTAGCCTTGGTTTGGTTTAGCATGTGGTGTATCTCACACGTGGGTTTTATTATGGCTTACTGCTTGTGATTTCTCTGGGAAATATAAACCATGAGCCCAGCTTGAGACAACGGCCGTGATCCTTCCCCTAAGCGCTCACATATTTTTTCCTTTGTGTCAAGCCAAAGTTTGGCTTAATGTTACATGAGAACTGAGCTAATCTGTTAAAAACAAAACAGAAACACCACTGTGCCATTTGCACTTTGCTTTATCCCACACTTCTCAGATAATTATACCCCATTTAATGTAGCCTGCTGTTAAGGGCACTGATATCAGTCGTTTCAAAATTGCTCCCAGCATTTAACTGATAAGAGAAAGGTCAAAACTGCCTTACAAGCAGCTTTAAAAAAAAAATTAAATAATGAAAAACAAAAACCCTGTCAGTTCTAGAAGACATGTCAGATCTGATGTTGGATTTTATTGTAATGGCATGATCATGACAAACAGCAACTACTTTAGAGCATTCATGACTATTGGCAAGGACATTTCTGGGGAATTATTAAAATCTGTCTAGAGAATATGAGATCCAGCCTCTCTTTTTTAAGTGTGTATTGTTTCATAGTCATGAATATTTGCAAGAGAGGAACACTTCTGCCTCTCTGGAAGTTTGTATATAGTTAGTTACCCATCTAACCACCTGCGTCAATCATGGATAGCCTCCAAGCAGGGAACCAGGAAGAGACACTTTCATAAACTAGAAAAGAGGAAGAAAGGAAGGAAGGAAGACTTCCTATCTATCAATACCACATATGATTTAACATTAAGTAAGTGTAATCAAGTGGGCTAGTAAGAAATATTGTGGACTAGAAACTTGTGGATTGACTTGCAAAGCTGGATACAGCCAGAGACAGAACTTGAATAGAGCATAATGCATCATCTCAAGTACAATGCTTCTGCTATTCTTATATTCAATTGCCAGCCTTTTTTATATACAGCAATAAAATATAGAGAAATAAAGTCATGCACATGCATATATGAACCTGCTCTCCACAGAAGTATCCAATTTGCATTTAAAATTTATTTTTTCAGAAGATTCTTTCAGCCTCAACCTAAGCCCCAAATATCAAAACAATAGTACCTGGGGGAAGGGCTAACAGAGGGCATGTAACAGGTTCTTGTATAAGCCAGAAGTTATTTGGGTTGGGACGATTTCTGGGGCTTTGCCGGATGGTCTTAGAGACTGTACAGCTTATTGTTTCTAGCACCCCAGCAATTCCCTACACTTCCCCAAAATGTTATTTAAGAGCCAGCCAGCCTGTTGGTTTAGCACCGTCTGAGCAATGATTAGTTTCCAAGACGTGGACAAAAAGTAGGTTTATGCTAAAAAAAAACCAACAACATTCTGTACATGTGCAAAATCTCATTTTACATTCCAAGTTGTAGAATAACTTCTCAAGCAAATTTATGCTTGGATTCATAATGCATTCAAGCATTACTACCGGGGCCAATTCATAATCTGAAATAAGAAAACTAATTTGAGCCAGTTTTGCATCTGTTGATTGAATTTTGACATTCCTTCTGTACATGCAAAATATATAAAACCTTTTGTGGTCATCCTCTTGTTAATGACCAGGGCTGGACTGTTTTTTGACTTCATAGTACAGAGTGATGGATTTTTGGTTCCAAGTCTTGGCAGTTATAGGATGACAAGCTATAGAGTATATTTGAGGCCATAACCATGTTTTCTTACATTGAATGATTTCCTCTTTAATAAGCATAACATTTATAGTCATTTTTTAAAAGCGGGGGGACAATGGGTAAGCTTAACTGTTACAAAGTATTATAGCACTGGCTGCAGTATGGGTTGTGCAACAAATTTTGCAAGCACAAGACACCCACAAGATTCAGCTCTTGTGGTACACTAAGAAATAGGCTCCTGCTAATGGAACGGCCATTGTGCAAGTGGAATGAAAGTTGGGTATCCCCCTATATTATACAGGCTGGTGGTTTCCAAACTTCCCACCCTCTAACAATCCTGTCCATCTTAACTTGTCTACTGAAGAGTCAATGCACATTCACAACAGACAGAACTTCTGCTTCTTATTGAAGATTCATGAGCATCTTTCTAGGTACAAGACCACATACAGTTCCATCGGGGTGCTGGCCATGACTGTTGGTTCTCACCCCTGGGCCACATGAACTGATAGCCAAACTTCACCTTATAATGGGCGGGGTACAAATATTATTATTATTATTATTATTATTATTATTATTATTATTATTATTTCATTTTTTTAAAAAAATAATTTTAAAAAGCATGTTGAAGCTAATAATTGAAGGTTTGAATTTTGTACTTACTTATGCAGAAAGACAATTTCTACGTTCACATCATCCCTGTCCTTGTGCAGGAAGTCCTTCAGGAAGTTGGACACGCTTTCCAAAGTTATGTGGCCACAGACAACTATGTGCCTGGGACAGGGGGAAAAAAAGGGAGGGAACAGTTAAAAGTTTTCTGAGAGGAACAACCAGGAAGGAACACAAGCAAGCTTAAGAGAATTTGGAAAATCACTGCTTTGTTGTGGAAAGAAAGAAACGTGAAAAGGGGAAAAGAAAGAAGCACCAATCTACTGGTGTGTGCCTCCAGTTCATTCCTGAAAGAGAGAAAGGAAAATACCGACACATTGAGAAGCCCAGAAACACCAAAATACTCCAGCTGTCTAATTTAGCAAAGGATTATTATGAGCAAATGGCCCACTGGTTATGTGCGCATAATAATGAGACACAGGCCCTTTTGGGTGTAACAATTCTGCTTGCTTAACTATGGCCCATTCACTTGTCCCTCACCTCTTTCCTCTTTGCTTAAGAGCTTCAAACCTGGTCTGTTTAAACTAGGAATCCCTCTTTACATACAAAAAAGGGGAACTCTGGCTTAATGCCTGTTGACCTACCCTGATCTTAAACCAGATCTGAGTTTGGCCCACAACTAGTAGTTTCAAGTGTTGCTTGCTGAAAGAGTTACATGATGCTTTACCAAAGGTGTCATGGACTTTGAGGACACTTGAACTCAGGACGCAAGGAAGAAATGTGCTAAGAGGAAGGCACGCTTGGCAAATCCACACCGTGATCAACTCCTGCCCGGGAACCAATGTCCCCACTGTGGAAGGACGTGTGGGTCCAGAAGTGGCCTCCACAGCCACTTACAGACTCATTGTTAAAACCGTGTTTATGGAAGACAATCTTACTCGGCTACGAGTGATCGCCAAAGAAGAAGGAGAAGAAAGAGAAGAAGAAGACATGGTGCTGGTGGTTTCTTTCAATCACCTGGTTTATTGCCCATTATAATCAAAGGTTCCTTCATCTGAAAACTGTTTGCTAAAAACAGATTATCCTACATGATAGTATACCGTAAGAGCTAAAGTTGTAAAAGAACTGAAGCCTTAACCTAGATCATGCACTGGTCAAAGGTATGCTTGGGGTAAGCACCATGTAAAAAGTCTATTTTCCTAAAACTATAAATTTATTTAGCTAATAACTGATTATTCCTTAATCATATCCTCAATTTAATACCAAAATATGCTTATCCAAGGAAAACATGATTCGGGCTTCTTGTTTGAAAGTATCCTTTCTCTTTCCCTTTAATCTCCCCCCCCCCAGCACTTAATTTTACTGTGTAACTTGAAATGTATCTTCTGGAATTTTGTGATCGGTGCTTTTTCCTTCTTTCAGGGGGTACTCAAGAGTACGCAGTACTGACACCTCTCTTTATTTGTTATTAAAATGTGTGGCACTTACTGTAACAACTTCATAGTGATCACTGGCACTTATTTTTCTAGAAAAAGGAAGCACTGGTGATCACCAACCTTTATTTATAAGATCTTGATCAGGGATTGGAAGCCCATTGACTCTCCAGATGTTGCTGAACTACAACTCCCATCAGCCCCGACCAACGGCCACGCTGGTTAGGGTTGAGGGAATTGGAATCCAACAACACGTGAAGGTGTAGCCCTGGCAGTGTCTGTCTCAAGTTCTTCCTCTGAGTTTCATTTCCCACAAGGAAGGACCCAGTGCCCTGTGAGCAGTCCCATTAGCAGGGGTGGTGCAGCCATCAGGCAAGGTAAGGCCACCTCCCCAGGCGGCAGAAGCCCCACCAGGTGGTAAACTTTGAACTGGACACTTTCCAGCTCTCAGGTAACCATCCTTAGTCACCATGCATTCAGAAAATACCTGAAGGCAGCCCTGTTTAGGGAAGTTTTTAATCTGTGATATTTTAACATATTTTAATGTTTGTTGGAAGCGACCCAGAGTGGCTGGGGTGATGCGGCCAGATGGGCGGGGTACAAATAATAACATTATTATTATTATTATTATTATTATTATTATTATTATTATTATTATTATTATTCTCCATAGACATAGAAATCTGCTATGTCCCTTGAGAGTCACAACTTCCTCACTTCTACAGGCAGACAAGCCATTTAACCTATTGTACATAACAGCTAATGCAGCAAGACTACAGATCTCCTTGAAAATATTTTGTTTTACATGCAAATAAGTAAGATGTTAAGTTATACCCATTTTTTTTTCTCAAAAGGGACAGAATATGGCGGACTGGAATGACTATTAAGGGCTTTTGGCTTCCATTACAAAGGCTTTTTCTCCTTCTTTTAAGTAACATAAAAAGTGGTTCCCAAATGCAGTATTCACTGCATAGTTTGCAGCTTAATCCTTAATTTACACATGTTTACACAAAAGTGATTTCCACTGAGTGCATTGGGAGTCATTTCCTGGTAACTACAATTAGGATTGCATTGCAAATGAGCAACCAAAGAATCAGATTTGACAGTAGGGAATATGACAGCATTTTATAATATTCCATGACACAGCCTCCAGTGCCTTACATCTCAATCCTAATTATTTTTACTTAGAAGTAAGCTTCTTTGATTTCAGCTGAACTTCTTTTCAAGAAAGTATGCTGCAGATCACAGTGGGGAGGGGAGGCCGGCAACTCCAACTGACATCAATGAGATTGATTTCCAAGTAATACAATAGTCTATTATCTTTACGGAGTGTTGAGTTTTTGCTAGCTATTTAGTGTGTAAACTGGTTCAAAGACTGGGCTGAAATGGCCAACTGAGGGATGGACATCACAACACAGATTAAACTAACGTTTTTATTCCTCACAAGTTTCCAAAAGGTTGCTGCATATGAAGTATTGTACTCCCATGTTTCCTGTCATTAATTTCCCATGTGTCTCCCGATATTCATTGGTGATCCATGGGAAAGAGTAGAGACAATCTCTTGCTGTTATCCTATTACAGTGTGCATATAACCCACTGGTGAACCAGACACCTGTGTCATCATGCTAACTGGTGTGGAGAATTTTAATACTAACATGTTTTCCCCAATTCTGCAACAGGTGCAAAGTACGGGGGAATTATCGTCACTACTTGGCCAAACAATGCCAGCGACAAGTTTACAAAGTTGGGACTCGCCTCCCTTGGAAACCTACCACTTCCTAAATGGTAATCTGTATTCATTTACAGAAAAGTGTGGCTAAAGTCCATTTTGTTAAGACAATGGCACCACACAGTTCAATACACCGGTCTCGTGGAGGGTCACCAAGCCTCCCCCTTTTGTTGTGCACAATGTAAGACTGTATTCATCAGCTGGCAGCTGAACTGGCAGCAGGTGGCAGATAATGAGCAAAGCACTTTCAGAGGTAACATTTAGACCATCCGGGTCACTCCTGCTTTGTAATTGTTCTGAACACATTCCAGTAAATGTGTCTGTGTGGTGGTAGGCAACCACTGCCTGTAAGCTATGAGAGATAGGCAGCAAGCAATCACCATCCATGTAATTTACCATTAGGGGCCTTTATGAGCTCCTGCCCTTGTTTCATAATTCAGTGCTTGACTAAGAATGTGAGAAATAATTGTGGGGGTCTTGTTGGTAGGAGGATAATAATGCAGAACAATGGATAAATCGAGAACAAGCACAAAGGCTTCATTAACACCACCACCCAACTTGGTTCTACTTGGAGTGGCGTCATTAGTGACAGTGAAATTGCACCATTATATAGCACAGTACATCTTATATAGCATTGCTTTCTTCAGTGGGCCAGAAAGAACGAGTTGAAACAAAACCCTGCATACTTAACAAGTTCTTTCTAGCCCAATGAAGGTTTCTTTTTCAAAAAATAAAATCATTATGGTGATTCTGTCTATATGCCTAAATCCAAGGCTTTCATTATTAACTCTCAGAATTTGTGTTTCTCCACTAACATAATCTAATACAGAGGATGTGTTAGGGTGCTGTCAGGGAACTGTCCCCGGCGCAGCGCAAGGTGATGGAATGGCTCTCGGGATGCTACAGAGAGCCCCAGCCCCACTTGACCAGCAGCACCAACTCTGGCAGCAGAGGAAGCAGTAAGGCTTCCAGCGGGGAGGGGCCGGCATTTCAGGGTATGGAGGGAAGAGGCTCTGAGGATGCTGGAGAGACCCTGCACTCCCCTCGCTCAAAGGGTGATGAAGGAGACACACAGGTTCCGGCACCCCAAAGGCGTCGAGGGGTGAAACGAAAGGATGGGAGGCGGGGTTTCCATATACCGAAGCTCTTTTGTTGGGGTCAGAACCGGAAGGGGCCATTCCCGGATTCTGACAATGCTTGATACAGACATGAACTTATTAGCTCTGCACTGTACATAGTTTGCACAATAAAACTCTTAAAGGAAAGAGTTTTGCCTGCTTACTCATGAGCAACTAACCGAGGACCTTACAGGTGCACAGAGGGATTGTGAGTCAGTAGAGGGAACAGAGCACAGAAAGACTCTGAAGAGATGGACAGAGGGCAGAAACATGGCGGAAGGGGAAGAGGAGGGTTGGGACAGGATGGAGGGAAGAAACAACAGCAGGGTGGAAGGAGGAGGGACCAGTGTTAGTGAGCAGAGTGGCAGAGGATAAATTGAGCTAGCACAGGCTTCCTCAACCTCAGCCCTCCAGATGTTTTTTGCCTACAACTCCCATTATCCCTAGCTAGCAGGTCAGGGATGATGGGAATTGTAGTCTCAAAACATCTGGAGGGCAAAGTTTGAGGAAGCCTGAGCTAGCACCTCCTTTGTGGAGCAGTGCATATCACTTGGGGAGGAGGGTGTCCTATTTATTTCCGAGGCCACCTCTATTTTCCTGCAGGGGAAAATTCCTTACTCTCTGGTGGGTCTTCTTCCTCCACCAACACAGGGGGAGTTGGTTTTTGTTCTCGTTTTATTTAATATTCTGTGTTATCAATTTGTATTTTTATGTTGTGAAGTGCCCTGTCATCTATGGATGAAGGGCGGTATACGAATTTGCCAGTGTTTCAAGGTGAGCAGGACTCTGCCAAAGCCTCTGTTGCTGTTCACCGTGAGTAGTTCCTGGCTTATGAAAGAGTTAAGTGGGCAGAATCAAAGCTGCTAAGCCTTTCAGCCCTTGCTTGGTTCAAAATATGACCCCAGTTAAAAATTAGTTGTCAATGGAGGCTTATCATTCACATTCTGAATAAGGCAGACAGGCACGGGGATGGCACTAAAAACCCCTACATGCTGTTGACATCGTCCAGCAGCCCCACCCTTCTCTTATTCCCATACGATTGCCAATTTTCTGACAGCATTCTTCTTCAGCTGTTGCATCACAAAACCAAACCCATACCTAAAGGAGCATGAAACTGAAAACCTGGCCTATTGGCTATAACCAGTCTCCTCCCTCCCTCTCTCTCTCTCACAGGGTTTTGGCTTACTTTTTTAAAAGCTCCTTCTTACGAGCACAGTTTCTGATTTATGCAACCAAATCTACAATAATCTCTCCATGTGGCCATGTCACCACCATGAAGACTACTCTTTGCCATGTGCTGCTCAATTGCCAAAAGGAAATGATGGAAGAGAATACAACATTTTAACAGCAAGCATCTATTGATCTCCACATGCCACTTGGCACGATTCAAAGATGTGCACAGCAGGTCAATGTAGCCATTAAGGAAAAACTTGCTTGCCTGGCTGCCTCCATTCTCCAGCTGTCCTCCTGTCTCCAAAACATGCCTTCTATATTTTCTTGTCTGTAAGCAACACAACCTATAGTCTATGGTGAATGACCTCTGTTACCATTCTATCCTTGGCTTGTTCTACCTCTCCTACAATCCACTGCCATCTGCCTGTGTCATATGCTTCAGTCCAAAACTGGTTTCCTTTGAACAACCCATGACTTAATCGCCATAATAACCTTGTTAAGTCCTACTTGTTGAATTTCCTACGACCTTCTCAAGCACTGCAGTTATTTCCGACCCAATTCATCCAGATGATTAGATTCATCTAGGAATGCCAGCAGCTGATGTACACCAATCCAGTAGCTTTTGAGCAGCTTGCCTCAAAAGTGAAATATTGGACACGGAAACCTGAAGACAACCCACCACTTCCAAAAGCTTACCAGCTCATGTTGGATAAAGCAGGAAGTGGTACATGAAATCTCCTCTGTGTATCATCTGTCTATCTGTCTATCTATCTATCTATCTATCTATCTATCTAACATTCCCCCCACTGAAACGAACTGGAATAACTTAGCTACTCTAGCACCAGCCTGATGTTGTTGATGGGGATGATCCTGGGGCCTCTCAAGGGAATATAATACAAACTACCTTAGAAATACCCCATACTGCTTATACCTGTACGTATCGACACCTATGCAGCTTCCCATCTCCTCTGTGATCATTCCGCCCCACCCCAACAAAAAGGTGCTTCCAACCCATACAAACTCCTTCCAGTCATCAGATCTCCAAGCTAAGATTGCTCTCTTAGTGTGCAATAGCTTCACTTCAAACTTTAGCTGCTCAGTAGAATGGTAAGAAGAAATCAGCTGGTTCTAGACTGTCATCTTGAATTGAAAAGAATCATTTTTCTCCTGCTAGAATAAGTGAAATTTATTCTACAGATAAGATCAAAACCAGATTGTCTGCATGCTTAAAGAATGTTATTAGGTACACTATTTCAGAAACCCTGGAGAACCCATATTGTTCCAATCATCTGATCTGAAGAGTTACAGATTCCCCGGTTCCATGCCAAAATTCATGTCTTAACTGTTTCTTACTTCGGCTTTGCTAAAACAAAATGTTTATAGAAGCCAACTTAATGAAATTAGAGATGCTGACAAAGCTCATTGGGATAAGGCCCATAAACGAGCTTCAGGGGCTCAGACCTTCACCTCAAAGGATAACTGAGCATCAGGATACCCCTGAATTCTTCTCAGTTCAGATTAAAACCCAAGCCAGAGAAGAATTCCTGGCTTACTGCAATGCTAGTAGCCCTTGAGAAAACTCTATTTCTCAAGGGTCACCAGGGCCTACAGAACATGTCAACCAAACAGGAGCGGACTTTATGTATTTTTGTATGCTAGCACGGCCGCCAGAATGGTGATAGCAGCTAAATGGAAAACACAACAGGTCCCAGCAAAGGATGAGTGGATAGGCAAGTTAAATGAGTATTTGTTAATGGCAAAACTGACAGCAGCAATAAGAAACCAAACAAATCAAAATTTGAAGGAACAATGGAAATGTTATGAAGAGTATATGGAGAAACATTGCTCAAAGAAAGAAGTGCTAATATGCTTGGAGTAAGAGGTATGAAGGAATTGTAGAATAATAAATTAATATAAAGAATTAAAGATGATTATAGAAATATATAGTAACTATGATTGTACAAATTGTGAACAAATAGCTTATAATGGAAGTCGAAAGAGTGATGGAGGGAAGTCAGGGGTGGGTGGGTTTGAGGATGGAAAAATGGGAATGTATGATAAAAATGATATTGTATGTTATTGTGAGAATGTATTGGATGTATTGTATTTTAATCAATAAAATTTTTTTGATAACAAAAACAAACAAACAAACAAACAAACAGGAGCGGACTTTGGTAATATGGCACCCTGAGTGAGGACAAAATTTGGTGCATCCCCTCTAAATATTTCTTATTTTCACAATAATTCATTTAGGTACAGATTACCCTTTTGTATGTTTTATTATTACTAGTAACACTACTATAGTTTGCACCCCCTTGGCTTGGTGCCCTGTGCAGGGTAACTGCCTACACTGCCCTAAATCCGGCACTGAGCCAAAGAAGAGAGGGAGAGACTCTGCTATCCCTCTCACTGCAGCTGTTGCCACCACCACCACTGCCCTTATAGTTGCAGTTTAAAAGGGCTCCTGAGTTCCACAGGGGTGCTGCAGAATGAATGTAGTTGGTCAAGGGAGCCATGGACTCAAATAGGTTGAAAACCTAGCTGGTCACTAGGAGTTGCTTGAGAAGAACAAGCAAATAAAAATGTATTAAATGATGATTAACATGAAATTCTGGAGCCAAAATCACTGCTCCATGCTGGACCTTAACACTGCATTTCTCTAGCACAGAATAATTAATTATAAACTGTCTTCTTGGAATTTATTATAATTCTTAGTTATTGGTTTGAGGTAATGTTGTTATGGACGCGAGTGGCGCTGTGGTCTAAGCCACAGAGCCTAGGGCTTGCCGATCAGAAGGTTGGCGGTTCGAATCCCTTACGAAGGGGTGAGCTCCCGTTGCTCAGTCCCTGCTCCTGCCAATCTAGCAGTTTGAAAGCACGAAGTGCAGGTAAATAAATACCGGTAGGTACCGCTCCGGCAGGAAGGTAAACGGCATCTCCATGTGCTGCTCTGGTTCGCCAGAAGCAGCTTAGTCATGCTGGCCACATGACCCAGAAGCTGTACGCTGGCTCCCTTGGCCAGTAAAGTGAGATGAGCGCCGCAACCCCAGAGTCATCTGCGACTGGACCTAATGGTCAGCGGTCCCTTTACCTTTAATGCTGCTATATGTGGAGTGGGGGGGAAGCTAACTCAGAACACTTTATTAGTACTAGACCTTTAGATAATTATTGTTTTTCTTTTTTAAACTTACTCCAAATTCCTCTAGAATTGACTGCTAGTATTTCTGGGCTTCCCCTTTCCCATTGGTATTAGCACCTAAGTAAGGCACAGGTGCAAAGTCTGGTGCTTTCCCATAATACCATGCTGCTAAAACTCAGGCCCAGAATGGAAACTACCGGTAGTTCATCAGCACCCCACTAGCTCAGTAATGAGATGCTGTGGGAAAGTTGCAGTTTAGCTAGAGCAGGGATGTGGGTGGCTCTGTAGACGTTAGTGAACTAAAACTCCCATCATCCCTAACCATTCACCATGCTGACTGGAGATGATAGGATTTGGAGTCCAATAACATCTGGAGGACCACATGTTCGCCATCTCTCAGCTGGAGTTCACCCAATACTAGAATATCCACAGTTACTTCTAGTCCAGACCAACAGAGTTTTGGTTAAGTTAGATCAGTTTAGGTTAGGTTGGTTAGGTAATTGTTTATTTATAGCTGTTTGGTGATGTGGCTCCCAGTATGTTTCCGAACACAAGGCAAAGTGTTGGTGCTGACCTTTAAAGCCCTAAATGACCTTGGCCCAGTACAGTGGTACCTCGGGTTACATACGCTTCAGGTTACACACGCTTCAGGTTACAAACTCCGCTAACCCAGAAATAACGCTTCAGGTTAAGAACTTTGCTTCAGGATAAGAACAGAAATTGTGCTCTGGCAGCGCAGAGGCAGCGGGAGGCCCCATTAGCTAAAGTGGTGCTTCAGGTTAAGAACAGTTTCAGGTTAGGAACAGACCTCCGGAACGAATTAAGTACTTAACCCGAGGTACCACTGTATACCTGAAGGAGCGTCTCTGCTCCCATCATTCTGCCCGGACACTGAGGTCCAGCGACGAGGGCCTTCTGGTGGTTCCCTCACTGTGAGAAGTGAGTTTTTCAGGGAACCAGGCAGAGGGCCTTCTCAGTAGTGCAGCCCGCCCTGTGGAACGCCCTCCCATCAGATGTCAAGGAAATAAACAACTATCCGACTTAGAAGACATCTGAAGGCAGCCCTGTTTAGGGAACTTTTTAATGTTTGAAGTTTTATTCTGTTTTTAATATTCTGTTGAAAGCCACACAGATGGGTGGGGTAGAAATAAATAAATATAATAATAATAATAATAATAATAATTTTACATCAGGCTTGCACACATGGTCTACAAAGTCAAATGTCACTATGGTCACTTCTCAGCCTCCAAAGGAAACTAAAACTGTTGATACAACAGATAAGCTACTATGATGTAGCACATTCATGTTTTCCAAACTTCTAATAGACAATACATCCCCCCCCCCCGAATTAAAAATACAGGTACATTTCACTCATTATACTAAATGTTTATTTTTAGAATATACACGAGTAAGAATCACCAGTCCTCAGAGGAGCCCACTCTCATCTTTTGCTTGTGTATACCCCCCCCCCAAAAAAAATTCTAGGAGCAATGATTATTGCAGTGGCTGCAAGCCCTGATCAATGCATCATGCAGAGATACAGTGGGCTGCCTCCTCTGCGGGTAGATATTGAGCCTTGCACTTTTAAATTCATTTATTTTCCATTGCAAGCTGCCCACACTTCTTTCAGTGCAGACTTGTGTAACCCAGTGCACAATTTGGAAAGTATAATTTTAGAATAAGTGAGCATGAATCCATATGAACAAAACAGGACACCGTTTTTGTTTTTTCACTTCCTACGTACAGGCTTTGCCAACTGCAATTAGCAAATCAGTTCCCTGCCCAACAAGATGTGTGGCAAGCCCAAAGTTACCCTAAGGGAAGTACAGTAAAGACCAGTTGGGCCCACGTAAGCCACTCTCGAAATGAAAACAATGGGAACCTCAGCATAATCCTTGAGGTGGGATCTTCCCTTTCTGTGCACTCACAGGCAAACAATACAAAATGCAAAGCTCTCCTGGCTGTTTATTTTCAAGGAAAATTGCATCCATTCTCTTGGAACAAATATAAAGAACCTCTTAAAAAGTCACCCTTGCCATCCCATCATTTTAAATCACAGGCAGTAAATTGAAGATTCTGTTCAACATCCACTGACCACATTGCATTCGTTTTGTCAAGTAAGTAAATGAAATATGACATATATTGATCTAGATGTCTCTGTATAACTATAATATTTATATCAAATACATGTGTCTGAGTCTCCCCACCCCCACCCCCACCCCCGCACCTTCCTTCTTAGCTTTCTAATTGTGCATTTGTCTACTGGCCATCCAACATCTCTGCTCCACTCTCTCTGGTTCTCCCCTGCTCTTTATGTCTGCACCCCAGGAGCTGGCAAGCTTGAAGAAAACTCGAGGTATAACATAGTTGACGTAAGGCAAAATCCACACATAGATCATTATTACTTTTTCTCTTTTTTTTTAAGTGTGTGGAACAATATTTTTAATAACTACTTTCCCCATTAAACCTATAATGGAACACTCTTTCACATAAATAAAAGCTGTGTATGATTGCGTTTGGGCAGATTAACCATCTTGGACCTAGATTCTATTACATGGTAGTTCGGGTGGGGAGGGAGTCAGACCTGGTTCGAGAAAGTCCTTAGAAACAGCATTCTTTCAGCAGTTCTATATTTTTTAACCAAAGTTAGATCAGACTATTGCTTCAACAGGACTGAACAGAACCCCAATCCTATGTAAGAAGTCACAGAAAGTAATGCTCAAAAGAAACCGCAGAAGTTAACTGCATTGAAGATCTTGTTAAAAAAAACAACAACAAAGGCTGTTTACCTGCCTAGGATTTCTAAAGGAGCAGTGAGAGAATAGCACAAAGGTTGTAACACTTGATTTTTAAACACAGGGATAAATTTAAGCCTGCCTTGCCCACAAATACATGGAGCTAGATGACTGCATTGGTATCTGACGCTAAAAAAGGGCAACAGTGACCCACCAGGGAGCTTAGTGTCAACCTTGTTTGTGGCCTATCGCTGATAACAAAACAGCCCCTAGTAAGGTTGGTGGGCTTTTCAATTCAGTCATCATTTGTGAAGGCCTGCTGCACAAGGATATTTAGAAGAAGAACAAAGTATTTACCCTACCTAAGATCTGCAGGACTTCTGACCACACCTACCATATCACCACGCAAGTGTAGAAGCAGCCCACTTGAGAGAGCTACATTAGCTCTGAGAAAACTTTCTTTTTCAGCCTTGTCCCTCCAAGAGCCCTTTCTCCTTTTGTGTCTTAATCTATTTCTTGGTTCTAATTTTAAACCCTAAGTTTGAACCTGAGCTGGTGTGCATATTCCACATTTGAGTTTGCTCTCAGGTTTGAGCTCTAGGCCTGCCCCTTGACCTCTTGCACCCTGTGAGGCTGCTCTCCCACCTTCCCAAAATAGCAGGTCACTGGCCCTTACCAAGAGGAAGAGGGGAGGTGTAGGGAGCTCAGCACTGTGTGGCAGGATTGGCTCCACTGCAACTCAATGTGCAGTGCCTCACTCTTCCTGTCTCAATAAACGCCACTGATCCAATGTTTTGGAAAGCCAGGGCAGCCAATAGGGCCCCACCTGGGCTGATTCACTGGTCTCTACTGACCTTGACCCTGTAGCAAGTTATAGCACCAAGGGGCAGGAGAATCACCAAGTATCCTGACTATTACCTGCAAAGCCCTGGGACAGAAGGAAGGTTGCTCAGTGAGGATATTTCACCATCTTGAGAAAGGTGAGAGCCATTTACTGGCAGGAAGAAGCAGGAAGTACCATGGCATTCGCTACCGTACAATTAAATCAAGATTGCTGAGAAATGTCATCGATCTAACTGCAAGGGTTATTTCTCTGTTCACCCCCCCCCCAAAAAAAAATCTCAGATGTTTTGACTGGGTAATATTTTGCTTTAGACAAAACTTTTGGGATGCATTTGGAAACCCCACAATTCACCTCAAATTTCACTTTAGCCAAAATTCTAGTAGCCACTCTACATCATATATTTTTGCACTAACTAAGCTGGGATGACTCTAAGGTATAGTAAGGGGTAGCAGGCATGCCCCCAAAATAATCTCCCAGTCCTCCATTGGCTCCCCCAGCTATCAGTCTCAAGGTCCTATGTAGCCCAGATTAAGTCCTTACTTCCCAAACTAGTTTTTTTCCGGAATCACCCCGTGACCAAAGGCTATAGCAATAAAACTTAACAGTATAATTCAAACTCAGTCCAGGATAAATACTCTTTCATTTGCTCTGAGACATACAAACACTGTCTCAACTGTGAGCTGTCTTTCTTTTGCATGACATACTGTGATGAAGTGGACAAGCAGAGTCTAGATCTTTAGTCATTAAGAACTGAGACCAAAACCCAAAAAGAAAATGTTAACAGCTGTGAACATGCAGTTAGGACGGCATGCTAGCCAGCAGATTCATAGGACACCGCAGGATTAAACCACACTTCCAGCACCAGCAGTTTCAGCATCAACCAGACTTCTGTCTACTGCTCTAATCCTTTGAAATCCCAGCATTTCTTGAGCTTCCAGAAGCAACAGTTAGGACACACAAGAGACACCCTGCTATTATTAAGCAATCAATGTTTTTGCTCCTGCTCCTCATTTTACAGTGTTCCCCCCCTATTTAAATGGCCTTATAATCTTTGCATAGCTTGCAATATGATTTGAAGTTATAACTAAGCTTTCCACCACTGATGACAACCCTTTTCTAGGGTTACCATTTTAATTGGTACATTAATCAAGAAGTTGTCAATTTGGTGCCCTCCAGATACCGCTGGACTCCAACCCCCATCAGCCCCAGCCAGCATGGCCCATGTTCAGGGTTGATGGGAGCTGTGGTTCAACAACATCTGAAGAGTCCCATGTTAGCTACCTTTGATCTATTGCCATTAATTTATGATTTGGTATGGGTCCATTTTAATCAGTTGGACTAATGACAAATGTTTTGGTTTTTTAAAGCCTGTTTTTTTTGTCCTGGAAAACCACACATATCAAAACTTGAAATGGCACCCTTGGGTTTATTGAACCCCATTAACTCAACAGATGCTGGGACAGCAGTTGCACATGGCTCTTGCTGCAAGAGGATTGGTGGTGTGTAAACCTTAACAATATGAGAAACGAGTAGTGTTAACTTCACCTCTTAAGATAGTATGCCAGGTATTTTATCTAAGGGCAGAGGGGGCGTCAATACACCAGGTCCATTATATTCGCCCTCAGTTTCTGAGAGAAGAGGAGGGGAGAAGAGAGCTTATAAATGGAATTCTCAGTTGCAGGATGTAGAATCATAAGAAGAAACCAGAGTGGAAGTTCACAGGATGGTATTTTGAGAAAGTTGGCTATAGGCTTGACAGCAGATGTATATTTAGTAGTTAGAGAGAGAGGTACAGGGAAGGAGGGTGGGGGATTGAGAGCAGACTTTTATTTTAATCAGTGTTTTATCCAGAGTTAAGTAAAGCAACTGGGAAATAACTATGCAAAGGGCATTTATTTCTGAAACACATCAGATGAAGCCTTGGAGTGGTCGAAAACAGAGCCTTCCCATGTTTTCTAACTTTTCTCTTGAGAATTTCAGAGGAAAAGAGACTGCAGTAAGCAGTTAAAATCACCAGGAGAAGGTCCAAGTGGCTGTTGAACGTTGCTGAATTTATTCTTCTGCATTGTCAAGAATCACAATGTACTGACGGAGTAAAATACAGTTTGTTCAAGTGCCATATATTTATGTATCATCTTTCTGTCCTCTTTGAGGTGAAGGAAATAAATGTCCACCATAATGCTAATGCAATAAATGTGAGCATTCACATGGGCTGTGCAAGTCAATATGCAGAAGCTTAATAAAAACAATTGTGCTAGGAGTTGTACAACATCTTTCACAAGTGCAAGGCACTCGTTGGATTCAGTTGCTGTGCTGCACAAAGAACATTAGTGTTACACTAAGAACTAGCACAGTGGTAGTTGCGCAAGTGGGTTGCCACAATTGGATAACACCCATAGAGCTATTCCATTTTACCTCACAACTATGGAGACTAAGAGATGACAACCCACTGAGCATCATGAATAAAGTAGGGATTCTAATTCAGCTTTCTATAATTTAAAAAGTAACAATATTCACATTAAATTAGCATGGCTCTTCTTTCCTTTAAGCAACATGTGGATGAATGCACATGGTTTTGAAGAGGTTAATTTCAGTCGAACTTTTCCACTGAGATGTTTCTCCCAGGCCTTTGAAATCAATATTGTATGGGCTTGCTCTGTGTCCCTCATTTTAGTGAAGTAAATCAAGCACAGCAAGGAAAACAGGACTCTCTTTGTGGTGGCCCCAATACTCTGCAGCACTCCGCTTCTTTGTGTATACATTCTACCAACAGGTGAAAGCATGTTTATCTATAAAAGACCTTCACATCCACTGTGACTACATTATTTATTTAATTTTGCACGTGCTGCTGATGTTTAAGTACAGTGGTACCCCATGCTACGTAACATGGGCGTGCTTAACTTGAACGCCCCTCCCCCAAAATCCCGAAAACCTGGAAGTAGCGCAATTTGAGCGCTTCTGCGCATGCGCGAAGTGCGCAGAAGCGCTCTGTGCATCCGGGGGTCACGTGCACTCCAGAAATGCTTCCGGGTTGTGGCCGTTCTTAACTCGAATGCCCGCAACCCGGGGTGTGTGCAACCCGGGGTATGACTGTATTTGATTTGTTGCTATTCTAGTTTGATCATATTGTTTTGGTTTTGCAATGTTTTAATGTTGTATACACTGCTTTGAGTGAGCTTTTACCAAAAAGCAACTGATACTACGGAAAGGTGAGGTTTTCGTTTGCATTTTTAAGTGAAGTGGCCTGAATGGCACTTTCTGACCTAATATGGGGACCGAAGCACAACTATCCCTCAGTTTTTGCACTTCTCTGAATTTTGCAATATGCGTCTTGGCTCAAAACAACAACAACACTGAAATGCATGTAAAAATGTGCATTTTTAGGATAAAATGTGAGTATCATAGCTATGTTGGGGCATGGGAACCTACGGCGCATAGCTCAAGGTCTTCACCACTACAATATACAGTATTGCTTAGTGGAACATCATTTGAAGCCTAGGAAAATCAGAGGAATTATTAGAAAATTTAAAAAGATCACAAGACAGGACAGTAGTCTAGATCATATGCTCTTCCAATAAAAATGTATTTCATTTGCCTGTTCTTCCAAGTCAGTTTAATAGGAAATGGTATTATTCCTTTTCAGACAGAGTTCTTCCCCTCAGCTATGGGAAATCTAGAGGCAAATTGCTAAGTAGAAGAAAAATAAAACCATGTTATAGCTCAGAATCAACATACTACGTCTAATCTATCCAAGGTGTCTTGTCAACTTAAATTACCTGTTTGTCTGTTCGTTTACACTGACTGTCTCTCCTCAGTTCTTTTTTATGTCTGAGAAATGCTGCTATTAAGTCCCTACATTTCCTTCCTGAAGGAATCTCACAGATTGTTCTTCTTCTTCATGGTAGGCTGATGATTTGGTAAGTTATGGCTTATAGATAAATCAGAATAAATATCTGAGAAGCAATAACAGACCGTGAGAGAAACAAGAGGTCTTCATAGTGCTACGCAGCAGAGAACCAAAGCTAGCTTAAAAACAAAAGGCATTCAGACATATGCCTGAAACTTAAAGAGGTCTCAGGATAAATGCTGATATTACTTAGTGCTTTTAAAAGCATTTTCAGCAACAAAACGCCAAAAAGAGTCAAGGGAGAGGCAGCCCTCAAGCTAGTCCTTGAAAGTAGCCACTTATTATGGGAAGATTGCCCAGTGTGCTTTGACCAAGGGTTTTCCTCTGAAGCAAAGGTCTGAAAATAGGCCTCAACACCTCACTCAATAATAAACTCACTCAGGTTTTTGGGGTGGTGTACCAGAAAAAAAGAATCATTTAAAATGGTGTGGCTCACAGATTTATGTTTGATTGACTGCCTGTGCTCTTATTTGATTCTTCCTTAAGCTCCTTTTACAAGATTTATCATGCAAGGGACACATTTTGACGGAAAAATCGACTGAAGGAGAGAGCAAAATGTTGCCGAACATTCCGCATTTTTGGCATGGTTTAAGAAACGGAAAAGATACAGCCGTGTTACACAAATCCATTGACTGGCTGTACAAATAAAAACTGAAATGAGAAACATGGTTGCCATTTAGCACTAGTGACTGTAGTGCTTGGGAAATGTTTTTCTTCAAAAGCCCTTAAGAGTGCAAAAGTGCTCATTCACCCTCATAGCAACTCTCTGAGGTGGGCTATTCTTATTTACACTTCGAAGATGGGGAACATGTGTCAGGGTGAATTTGCGTTATCAGGTTATGTGGTTGCCTCTCTATGAGTGCCTTGATTAGTGTGCAGACTTGTGCATCTTCTAACTAAACTGTTACTTAAATGTGGTCTGGTGTAATCCTGGCACATGCCGTCCCATATGGAAATTCCAACCTCATGCTTTAACTAAACAAGGGCCCATTTGGCAATGTTACTAGAGGCAGTTACATTCCACCTCAAGAAAATGGCTGGTTTCAAAACTATTGGGGCTACTTCCACATTGGGCTGACAGGATATAAAGGGCTGCTTTACTCTGAATAAGGATATTTTTTTTCCCAGTCTTAGGTTGCCAACTCCAAACTCAACTCTTCCCTCTCCCGCTCCCTGTCTCCCTCTCCCTGCCCCAGGGCTGCACTAGTTATGATTTAGCAAGTTGAACAGGATCCTCCACATATGCCAATAGATGAGGTAATCAATTATACCCTTTGCATCCTCCTCTCCTGATAGATGGCAAAAGCAAGAGGCTACCATTTTAGCCACTGGGCTGCATCTGGGACACAAACTGTGGTATGCCTCAGTGGCTGTCAGACAGACCTGTTGTTGTCCACCTAGAGCAGGATTATCTGTTCTGACTGGTGGTAGCTGCTTTCCAAGAACTCATGTAATGAATCTTCCTAACTTGTTACCACATATTTTTAATAGGAGATATCAAAAGCAGAGCCTATAATCTTATAAAAGCAAAGCACATACTGAACATTTACCTATGACCAAAATATTTTCCACCATCACCATGATCTACACTCGTAATGGCTTCACTCGAGCTGGTATCCTATTTTTCAAGCCACATCACTCTGGGATTCATTATTCCTACATGATCTGCCTTGGATGCTGAAAGAATCTGCATTAACCAAAAACATGACTGGGGCCCTGCTTCACTCCAGGAGCCAATGAAAACACTGGTGGGAAAGTCACAAATTTCAGATTTATTGAGAGGGAGTTGCAAAGACTTAATATCTCTCTCGCTTCATAAGAAATACTGACAACCCATAAACTCCAAAAATAATCAATAACAATTGCATTGTGCCCTTTCAGAACATTCACAGCAGGCAACAAAAGCCTAATAGATAAAGGTATGAGGCTATAAAACAGGGAGTAGAATCAACCAAAAAAATCTCTACCAAATCAAACACAACTTTGCCCAATTTGTTCCAAGATACCTAGTCTTTCACAATATCCAACAAGAAGGAGGTCTGAAAAGTGTGGAGTAGTTTATATATGAACCTCCACCGTTCATACTCAGGTAGTATCTTTTCTAATAACGTCCACAAGCAGTGAATCTGCCCCAACCATCTCCTCCTTCTAAACAGCTACACCACATTGGCAGGAGAGGGACAGAAAGACAACCCTTTCACCTGGGAAAGCTGCACAAACAGCCCACCCCCTAGGTAAGAAACAGACTCCTTGGATACAGACAGGTGGAACATTGTGACAACAATGGCCAGTGAACCAATCACTTCACTCTCTCCATATTTGAAAACACCAAGTTCTAAAGGGCAAGTTGGGCCCTGTTGCTGGTTTTAACCATTCAAGCACTTAGTAGGATTCCTGCTTATCCTTTATTGTTCTTGTTGATTGGTTACTAATGAAGAACCTTTGGTGTATCCAGAGCACTTCATATATAATCTTCCATAACTCTTACAACAACGCTGATAAGGTTGGACAGTATTATTATCCTCTAGGTGAGAGTGGACTAAGTCTGGAAGATAGCAGCTTACTGAGGATCACTAAGTGAATTCATGGCTCAGGCAAAGTTTGAATCAGAGACTTCTTCACTCACAACACATAGCTAAATCAGCTTTCTGTTAAGTACTGTGAGTACAAATTGTAGATCGTGTTGGTGATAGGGACAAAAATAGTCTCTAACATAGGTCTGCATTACTTGAGTCCCACCAGATGGAATGCAATCCACAAACCATGTGGCATGGTCCACCAGAGGCTCAGCGAGTCTCTAATTTTACAGCTTGCCACAAGGCTGCAGAAAGTGAGTGCTTGTCAAGCACCAGGCAGGTCAAACAATACTGCTGAACTACATTTGGCTTGGTGGGTAATTTGAGTTGTGAAGGCCTGCTCTAAGCCTCTATGCCAGTTTTCCAAACTGTGTGTTGTGACATGTTAGTGTGTCAGCTGCAGTATGTTGGTGTGTTGCGTGAATGCTCCCTGTGCTGTTTCCGGGGCTTGGAAGGGGTTAGTTTAACCTCTGGTTTATTAGTAAAACTGGATTACTGTGCCATGAAATGATGCATGTCTAAAAAGTCTGTCACCGACATGAAAAGTTTGGAAAGCTCTGCTTTTATGCCAACATGCAGAATAAACCTATGCCTGTTGACTCAGAAGTAAAACCCCACTGAAGATTCTCTAGTAAGTGTGCATGGTATTACAGTCTTAAAGCATTGTGGATCAAAACTATACTGTCTTCAGAATGGCAGTCTGCTGACATATAAGCCTGTTTTATGCTTTAAACTCTGCATGGCAATTTTTTTTAAAAATAATAATACTTAAATAATATGCATAAACAAAGGAGTTTAATGTATGTTTCTTCCCGGGAGAAGGAAATGCACACATAATTTTAGGACTCTGAGCAACATCTTTCAACAAAGTTTAGAGGCTCCAGATTTTGCAAATGCATTCAATTTTATCTGGAAACTTTTTGACATTAGAAATTGCAGAACTGTAGTTTCTCATTACGTTTGCTGCCAGAATCTTTGCTGAGCTGCTCAGCTAAAGACTTATATTGCTAATTATTACCACATGCCTCCTATCCCATGCAATGGAAAACTTATTGGTTCTGACAACCCATTCTCTCAATGTTGAATTCCAAAGGAAAACTCAAATTTTTGGCCAAACATAACATTTCATCAATCTTGTTCTACTGACTGCAAAACCAATATCAAACGTAAGATGCTAATGGTTTTTTACTGTGCCGTTCCCAAGCTTATGTGCTCTGATGAAAGATGTACGTGAGCAAAGGGCTTCTCCAAAGTATTTAGAAATTAGCTTTTTGAACCAGGAAACAATGCATAAAGTTAAATTGAACAGTCTGTGCACTGATGAGAGTTCAGCTTCAGTCAACAAAATATACAAGCAAATAGAAGCAGATGAACGGAGACAAACAAAGAGTATGTTTAAAAGAAAGCAAAAGCCCCCAGAGGCAAAACAGACTTAAGCAAGCCCCCAAGCTAGCAGTGTAGCCTATGAGCTAGTTGTTAAGAATCAGCAGGAAGTGGGAATTTGAAGATCAGGTCTAGGTTTAAAGACAACAGAGCACTGCTGGGTACCAGTGACAAAATAGCTTATCTTACAGACTAGCTTCTTAAAAACTCTATTTATCAGGGCAAATGTAAATGGATGAGATATGACTATAATCCTGTTACATCAAAGTACTTTGTTCAACGTTTAAACTTCAACTGCAATCCCATTCATTCCTCCCTGGGAACAAGGCCTACTAAACTGAGAAGGGCTTATTTCTGACTGGATGCATTCTGAAGACTTGAACTTGTTCAAGGGTAAAGAAAAGTCAGCATTAAACCACCACTAACACTTGGGGAAACTAGATTAAAAATGAAACACCTTTAACCTTTAACACTGGCCCACTTCACAGGTGACACTAAGCCAAACCACATTACTGTGAGCAAGCAAATGTCTTGGTTCCTAAAGAGAAGATCACAACCATTATGTTCTTCCTCTGGTGCTACTGTAAGCTAAGCAGTGGTTGGATTAGCATTACTTCTGAACCTGGAATCATGGTTTACCTCCCCCAGACAAACCATGTAACCCGTGGCTACAACTTCATGATTTGTCTGCAGCCAGATAAGCCATGGAACCAGGTTTGGATGTAAAACCAACTTGCGTTAGAGCAACGCGGCAGCATCAGGACCATCTCTGGGAACCTATGTTTGCTCATTTGCCCTAAACCACAGTTTGGCTTAGCATTATGAGCAAACTGGGTCAACGAGTCCTGTAAAAATGAGAGGTGAGACACACACACACAAAAAAAAACACACTAGAGGAGATGTTCAGAATGATTAAGTCCTGTTGAAATCAATTGGACTTCGAAGTAACCAATGAAATAATCCTTTCACAGCATTCCATTGGACTTTATAGCTTTTCTTCTCATAGTGCAGAATAAGGCGGTAGAATTCTGGCCTGTACTACTTCAGATTGCAGGCAAGGAATGTCATATTTCTGAATATTCTCCTATGTTTCTAATACGTAATAAATTTCTGCACTGGAGAAGGTTGGACCAGATGACCCTCGCGGTCCTTCCAACTCAACAATTCTATACAGATATAGAAAATGTTACTTTACACATGCAGAGAGGCTGTGGTTTTTTTTTAATGCAGCAGAGCATTTAAAAAGCCAGTCTCTGATTAACAGCCTGAAGTTATTGTGACTGACTTATGCAGGATTCTACCTACTGTTTTTAAGTTCTTTCAGAGGCATTTCAATCCCAAAGTTAAATTTCACATTTAGAATTGGTGAGCATGCACTTCAGGGCTCCAATAATGTCTGAATTTAACAGGGCTTGTACTTGTGAAAACTTCCTTCACAGCATTAGGATTCAACATTTTTTTCAATGGATTGGGCTCATCACATGAGCTTGAACAGGGAAAGGAGAAAAAAATCTCACAGTATTTAACTACTGTATTTAAATAAATTGCATCTAAAGAAGGACGTTCCAAAATCCTGGAATGCTATAGACAATGCAAAGAAGTACTAGTTTGGAATGAGTTAGGATAAGATTATAGGTCTTTTGGAGTTTGTCAGATGTGGAGGCAAAGAGGGATGGATCATGCTCACATCACATCAAAAAGCGACACAGTAGTTCTCACCTCCTGTCCGCCCCCCTCAAAAAGACACCACAAAATGGGAAAACGTGGTTTGTGGGTTGAGAGTAGCGGCAACAAAGTTCATTAAAAGGAAATAGTTTGAATGTTCACTTTTGTATGGTCTATCTGCTACAGCAAATGGGAATTTAGTTTGTTGACTAGTGAGTTGAATGTTGGGTTAGCAGACGAGCTCTTTTCATCTTTTGCTATGGAATGGCAGAACACACACTGGACGGAAGACAAAAGGAAACAAGGAGACTGAATGAAGATATCAGGGTGCAACTGGGAAAGGTTAAGGCCGTGTTCAGATTTTCTGAGGCAAATTCTTGTTAATAGTATGCTTAAGGTAACCATTATTTTTTAGATGTGAATTTAGTGCAATTAATTTCTGAAAATTAGTAGAACACACATCATTACATCATTAAATCTCTCTGCCACCCAAAAAAACCACTTTAGTGCTGATGTTATATGTGTATTTATTCACTATTTATAGATAACACTGTTTCTGTTTTGGAGACAGAGACAAGTTGTGGCCTGGTTACCTGGCCAAACTGTTGTCAAATCTTCAGAAACTCTAGCTTGTTGTTAATAAGGGTCATTTTAAAAACCAGACTAAAATAAAATTTATTTTATCAGCAGAAAATCCAATCAGTGAAGGGCTGCATCTGACAGCACTTTTGGCATGGGTTATCTCAACATCAATATCAGAGTCACTTGAAAATAATTAGGTATGTCCCACTATCACCAATGAAACACATTTTTTTCAGGGAGAGATAGAAAATGTAAGCTAGTTTGTCAAATGCCCTGAATGCAGATGAATCCATATATGGTCTCTTGTGACATTACCATGGGAGCTGATTCACTTACAACATTCCCCATGCAAGTAGCTTGGATACGAGTGCTCAGTAAAAAAAGCAGCCACAGAAGTAACCCCTCACTGACATGGATATATTTGACGCAACAAACCTCTTAGTCCTATACACTGACTTCAAATTAATAATAGCAGGGTCATCTTCCCGACTGTGTTAACTGAGTTCTAGCATTACCAGCAGTTCCTTTAGAGAACAGGGGAGACCACTTTGACTTGTACCTTAGTATGGCCCAGGTCTCTTAATATGCAGTGTGACAACTTAGGGAGGAAACGACATTTGATGTCAACAGGACACACACACAAAAATGGCACGTGGGCAGGGAAGGAGGGAGGGAGAGAGAGAAAGAGAGAGAGAGAGTGCATATCAGGGTGTGTCCGTGAGTCAGATGTCACCACCATGGCAGGTTCTTTTAACGTCACACAAGCACACCTGGTCTTCGTCTCTTTTTGGACTTACTTTCTGCCTCGGGTTGAGTTAAAAGTCCCTCCGTATTTCTTCCGGTTAAGGATGAGAGCAGCAATTTCTGGCACGTAGCGCGCAAACATTGCCTACATGCGTGAAACAAAAGCACAAAAAAAAGAAAATGGCATGCAGAGAGTGTTCTACTGCACCAGAGGCAGCAGAGCCTCTTGGAATACTTACTTTCTTCCACTAACCGCACTATAGGAACCACCATATTTCTTGCGGTTTCCTATTAACTCTATGATTTCAGGGACGTAGCTGGCAAACATGGCCTAAGGAAGAAGATAGGAGACAGAAGAAAAGACTAAAAAGAGAGGCCAAAGAAAGGGGGGTGATGAATATTTTAAGATATATCATCTTTAAGATCTGAAAATGCAAAAGGCTTAGATCTATAAAAGGTGTTTTTTCCCCCTTCAAAAAGGTTTTAAAAAGGGTTTTGTTTCCCCCATAAAATTAAAACGAATAATAAATGTCGGGTCTCAAAAGAAACGCATGTCTGGTCAACTAAAGAAAATGGTCAAAAGAAGGAGAAAGGCACACAAAACAAAACAAAAAACAAAAACAAAAGCCAAGAGCAAAATGAGGTCAGAGTGGCATCTGAGTGATAAAAGTGCAGCTGCACGGCTAACACTTTCTGAAAAGGGGCAAGCGGGGATATTCAAACATTATACACCGCTCAAAAAAAAATAAAAACCTCCACCAAGACAAAACGAACCAAAATATGTATTATTGCTAAGCTGATGCTGCTAATTTATAAAAGAAAGACGAGGGCTTCCTCCCCGTTACCAAAGAAAACAGGATGGTAGCAGAGGCTTTCCTCCACACACATGAGAATGAACAAGATGTAACTTAAAACGTATTTTTAAAAGTTTGTCTTTTAAAAAAGTTGGTAAGAACATGTAAAGATGTAAAAGCGGGGTGATGATGGTGGGGAATGGAATCTGCCATGTTTTGTCCAACAAACATTTTGCTTGTGGCTGGACACTTCTAAGAGCTGCTGCCAGTGAACTTGGCCTCATTTTTTGGCACACAAATATGGCACCTCATTTGGAAATAAATGCATATAAAATACTGCATTTATAATGCACTTAGCAGATGCAACATCCCCAAGAAAGAGATGTGCACAAGGTATACAAAAATACGTGAGAGGATTCAAAAAAATACTTCTGTGGTTGCATATATGTACATTACATATATTGTGGATTGAAGTCAATAAGTTACTTACCTTAAGGAATGAGAAAAGCTTAATGCTAAGGGTGCTGTTTAAGACAATTTAAGACAAAAAAAATTGCAACGGTTGCCGCATTGTCTTTAGCATTGACAGAAAAATAAAGAGGCAATTTGATTAGATACAAGATATGTACATCTACCTATCTATGCAAATATTTTCCTTCTCGTCGTTCAGCACGTACTTACTCAGCTCCTCAAGCACAGCAGAGACTTGACTGACTCATCTTAGGAAATTGGCAATGACTGCCTGAGTTAGTACCATGTTACTCCTTGTATGGTTGCCATGTGTCGACATGAAAGAGAACACAGTTTTGCCATTGTCTGGAACGGGCAAGCGGCTCTTTAAAGGTGGTCCTAAGCCACAGTGTTTGTTGGAATATTGGGAAGGAACACAGAGGGGAGGGAGGGTTCTTGAAACCGCAGCTAATGTTAACAATATTGCTATCATAATCACCCAATTAATGCACTGCCAGTAACCGCTAACTGGAAAGTTCATACTGAGAACTCCTAAGGCACTTTTTCTGTACCTGCATGCATTATAATCTTAAGCATACCACCGCAGTCATAGTTTAGTTATAAGTCAACAGCTTTGCATAATGATAACTGTGCATACATTATTATTATTATTATTTAAAAATAAAAATGTGTTGTTACTCATCGATTCATTATAATTACTACACTAAGGAGAAAAAAAATCCAGCAGAAAATAACAAGAATTTTACCAGTCCCCCGAGGATGAAGAAGACCATGAAAAGGCGACCAAGGGTTGTTTTTGCATAAACATCTCCATAACCAACAGTGGACATAGTAACCATTAGTAAATAAACACATTCCCAATATGTAAGCGCTTGGTTATTTTGGAAGTTTTCCCATGGATCCCCTGAGTTCTCCACCTACAATGAAAGAATAACAGCAGATGAATGATTCAGGTGTACAGACGCCCACAAGGCTGAAGAACACAACAGCCCCTTTACAAAGCTTTATTGCATGAAGTTAAGGAGTCATTGGGTGACTGAAGGCAAATTCTTTTATTTCTAGCTAGCAATTAATAGCAGCATTACAGGGGGCTGTTGGGATGTTGAATGAAATAAAGACAGTAAAACACTATAAGTGTTCCCCTGATTTTACATTTACACAGGTCAATTCCATTGATTCCTATGGGGAAATTTCTAATGTGTTCCCGACTATGGAATGTTTGCCCCCCAAAGCAAAAAACAACCCTCTGATTTGTCTGATCGCTCCCCTCCCTTCTCCCTCCCTCTGTTCTTCAGTCAACCTGCAAAAGGGAAACAAGGAGGAAAGAAAATAATGTTCTGTCCAGATATCTGAATCCACTGTGTGTGTATAGCGAGGTTTGGGTACTAATTCCCTGAGTTTGGATAAGGGAAGTATACCAGGTGTGGGTTTTGGATTTACACTGGGGAGACCCAGGCACAAATCCCTATTCAGCAACAAAGGTCACTGAATTATCTCTGAGCCAATCCCTATTTCTAAGGCAAATTCATCTCACAGGATGCCTGTAAGGATAAAGCAGAGGCTCAAGCCCTACCCCAAAACTCTGGAGGAGGGCAGGATGGAAATGCAGTGACTAATGCACAAGACAACTGGGGAAGCTATTACTGCAATATAAGGCACTTTCCCCCATAAGAAGCTGCCTTATTACTGAGTCAGACCATTAATCCATCCTGCTCATTGCTGTTTACACTGATGGGCAGCAGCTCCCCAATTTTTCGGGGAGAGGCCCCTCCAAGCTCTACCTTGAGATGCTGTGGATGGAAATGGAGACTTTCCGCATACATGGCACTGAGCTGCAGGGCTTCCCAAGCCATAGCAAACTTTGGCACACCTGCGCCCACCGTCTGTCTGTGCAATAATAATTGGCCACTGTGCTGCTCACAACTGACCAGAGCAGTCGCACAAATTCCTGAGCAGGAAGAGGGTGGCAGCAGCTCCCATGTCCCGGGAGCCGGTGCCAGAGTTCTGACCACCCGCAGCAGTAGCAGGTGTTGATTTTCTGGGGCTGCAGAGGCAGGGAAGGATTTGAAACATTCGGGCCACTGCTGCAACAAAGATTCGGTGACTGTCACTCAGGGATGCGTTTCAGTGAACGGAAATGGTCCGTATGAATCGAATTCCCACCAACTTGTTAGCTGGAAAAGGTTTCCATATATGTGAGTTTCAGCCATGTATGACTCAACAGAGCACTAGGATTCAAGAGATTTATTTAGCCCTTACCAATGGGAATATGTTTGTTAAAGTAATGTGCCTCAAGTGATTTGTGCCTTGGCCTCAAAAAGAATTGCTGAATGCTGACTTAAGGAAGAAACAGAAAGCATTATTTATACAACAATTAAAGTATCATTTAAATATTTTCTCTCCCTCTCTCTTAAATATTAGTAACATATAAAGTGCTTGTTAGAACATAAGTGTTTTTTTCATGCATTGCCTTTGGTGACATTTCCCCCCTCCCTTGCTGTTATTAAGGAAACACTACCATCTAGTGGTTACATTTTGTTAATGGCAATCTCAGTAAAAAGACTCCTGTGATTGTAGAATTATTTTTAACTCTAGGACCAAACAGCACAGTACTAGTTACTCTGTGATGGCTCCCCCCCCCCCGTGGCAGTGAAGGCTTAATCCTTTCATCTGCCCCTCCCAAGCAGCTTTTCTCACCAAGAGGAAAAAGGTTCCTGAAAATATCTGGAGGTATTTATCAGGAATCTTCAAATGGCTGTGGATTATTGGCACATGCTCACAACACGTCGGGGGGGGGGGGGGGACACAGCTCTCCTTTACAGCCAGCGGTGTACCTGAGCCATCACAGAAAGTGTGAAATGGCTTCTTGGTGCCTCTTAAAATTCTTTAATTTATATTTGTGTCAGTGCTTTGGCCTGGGCAAGCCAAGTTTCACATAAATGGCAATAGCAATGTGAACATCCCCAAGTAAGTTTTTTTCTTTCTTTTTTTAAAAAAAATACTTACCAAATGTATAAATCCAGCTGCTGTCAGCCATGTGCTAATAAATATTGAGCACAGATTCACCAACTTGATGGAATTACTGATTTAAAGAAAGGAAGGGGGAGGGAGACAGAAACAAACAGTATGTTTTCAGAGTTTATGTTTTAGTTGAGCATCTTTTACTTCAGTGTTCTTCAATCTTGAGTCCCCTTTTTAAATGTTGTGTGTGTGTTTTTTTGGGGGAGTGCTATTGGGTTGTTGTTGTTTTTATTTTGATTATGCATTTTGTGGTTTTATATTTTGATTTTATTCTGTGAACAACCCTGAGGCCTCCGGGTATAGGGCAGTATATTAATATTAACAACAACAACAACAATAGATGCTGTTGAACTACAAATTCCATCTTCCCTGACCACTGGTTAAGCTGGGGTGATGAACATTGGAGTCCAGCCCCAGCCCCCAGAGCTGCATTATATTCTGTGGAAAAAATAACAAATGTGTATAGTGAACTCCACCAAAAAATCAATCCCTGGTGTGATATGGAAGTTCTCTAATGGCTCATTCACACACGTGAAAACTACCAATGAATACAGTATTTCAGTTCATATTAAGAGCACAGGTGTGTGAACCAGCCTAATGCTTCAGACATTTGCATCTTTCTCATGGCTCACTTTGGTGCAGTGGAGGTCCAGTTTTATGCAGAACTGTGTCCTGCCTGTAGATGCCTTTTCTCTTTTCAGTCAGGGTTCTAAATATAGATGGACGGATTAGTCACCAACATTTTCCTGCTCTTTAAGCTCTTTGAGACATCTGTGCAATCCCTGATTCTGACTGAGTCCAGTCTAAGCCCCTGAAGTTGTACTAAAAACCTCTTTTAAACCAGCAGTGAGGAGACATAAATAATCAATTCAAATCTGTTCACTTTATTCAGTTTAATACATCATGTTGTGTGTGTGGGGGGGGGACAGACGGGACACAACAACCCCTGAAAAACAGTTGTGCAACTAGGTGAAATTGCAGATGACTGTCTTAAGTGCCAATAAGTAATGGATTTGTTCTTTATAGCACCGGGTGAATTATTGGGATGTTGTCAACTGTTCCTTGCTGAGATCCAGCTAGAAGACATTTGAACACTGCAGCAGGCACCCACAGATGTATACCCTTCACTGGATAATAAATTGTGTGCAAATGACTGCTGAACAAAAGAATCCTAGTCTGATCCAGTAACTGAGCAGGGAACTGTGAACTGGGAGCAGGGAATTCAGATTAAGCCACTGCATTCCCTCCCTGTATCACTCAGCTGATTAATGCTGTCGCCTCAGCTATCTGACCAGGTAGGGACCAAGTAAGGGTGGGAGAGATATTTGATTTTGTTTGCATTTCAATGAGAAAATGAATGCACCATATTTATATATATATATATATATATATACTAGCTATACCTGGCCACGCGTTGCTGTGGCTCAGAGTGGTTAAGTGGATGCAGGCCCGTTTCCCTGCTGGATTCAGAGTTGAGGGGTTCCTGAGGAAGGGGCCCTTTCCCTCCCCTCCCCCCACTCTCAGACATCCCCCCACCCGGAGGGGAAGGAAACTCTGTTTTCGCCTGCCTTCGCACAGCTTCTTCCTTTGAATTCCTGCCTGCCTCCTCTCCGTCTCCCCCCCCCCGTACCGGAAGGAGACCTCGTTTTCGCCTGCCTCCCTACAGCTTCTCCCGTTGAACTCCCACCTGCCTCCTCTCCTAGCGGAGAGGGTCCTTCCCCACATTCCCCTCCAAGGTCCCCCCTCAGAGCAGCCCCGCTCCCCTGGCAGATTCAGAGTTGGGGGGTTCCTGAGGGGGGGCCCTTTCCCTCGCCTCCTCCCTCTCTCAGGCATTTCCCTCGAATATCTCCCCCCGCCCCGTACTGGAAGGAGACCCTGTTTTCACCTGCCTCCCCTCAGCTTCTCCCGTTGAACTCCTGCCTGCCTCCTCTCCCAGTGGAGAGGCTCCTTCCCCTCCAAGGTCCCCCCTCAGATCATCAATCTCCCAATCCCCCCTTTCTTCTTCCCTCAGAAACGGCTCCTTTCATTTTTCCGCCTTCCCTCTGACAACCTTGTATTGCGTGTGTCGCCCAGCAATACCCTATTGGCGGAGCCACCCTCAGCTCCCCCTCCCCCTCCCGAAGTGTGGTCTTCTCTACCATGTGTTGCTCTATAGCGTGTGTTGCTTTTACGTCCAACAGATGGCGCTGTTTTTGCCGAAAACCATGTTTTTACCTGTCACAGGTGTGACATCTATATAATATTTTTACATAAAAACATGCCAGGATTGGAACGCAACGTTGTGTCAAAATTTCAAAGCAATCGGTACAGAACTTTGGGAGATTATTGATTAGGGACAAACGAACATTTACATTTCTATTTATATAGATAAACTGAAACACAATTATACTTTGAAATTTTCACTTTCCCAAATGTTGTGACGCAGCTGACGTGTATGAACATGCATCTGTTGGTGGAAAGTGCGAATAAAAAGGCACATATTTGTAGAAATACTGTACAGAAATTATAATGAATGGGGAAACTGCAAAAAATGTGTGCATTAGTTAAAACTACATACTAGGAGAAATTTGCACTACAATGCTGGCAAATGTTCATGAGGATTTATTTATTTATTATTATTATTTTAAATTGAAACTGCTGCAAAAAGGTGGATAACTGGATTTAACGTTGGAAACAATGAGCAACGGAGGATTCAATTTAACCTGGGGAATATTGTGTTATAATTTCCTGATTATAATATTAGAGCTTCTGTCTAAATTTATTACAGTGGTACCTCGATTTTCGAACAAACTCCATTCCGGAAGTCCGTCCGAGTTCCGAAACATTCAAAAACCGAAAACGGAAGCCTCAAAATGCAAGCCTCAATACAGAAAACTCAAAATGGAAGCTGTGTTTCCTGTTCGACTTCCAAGGCGCATTCGAAAACCGAGGTACCACTGAATGTTCCTTTCACACTGCAGTATCTTGTTGTGTGATGGAACTGTGGCTCTGTGATCAGTATGTTGCCCTGGTGCACTAAATTTCGTTCAAAACATTGGGCATTGGTATGCCACAAGCATAAACATCATTGGACAACATTGGCATGCCCTCATGCTTTCTGCACACGTGTCCTTCTGTATCGCTATGATTCACCCACAAAAACAGCAGGAAAGAACTCTATGGTTGTCTACTGCTCCACATTTCATCACTTTATGTTCACGATTTTCTGGGTGAATAGGGTGGCAAATGGATCCCACCCCCACCCCCCCACCCCCGGAAGCAATTAACATGGAAACAAGCACTGAACTTCCACTATATTTCCAGAAGTGGCTTTAATAATAATAATAATAATAATAATAATAATAATAATAATTTTATACCCTGCCCATCTGGCTGGGTCTCCCTAAACAGGGCTGCCTTCAGATGTCTTCTAAACGTCAGATAGTTGTTTATTTCTTTGACATCTGATGGGAGGGCGTTCCACAGGGCGGGCGCCACTACCAAGAAGGCCCTCTGCCTAGTACAGTACATGATTTTAAAGCAAAAATATAATACATTAACAGGGATTGCCCACTCTAGGGCCTTGAGGCTACTGGGGGGTGCTTTTTCAGCTGCAGGTAGTCTGGGCGGCGAGACCACAGTTTCGCAGTTGTGGGTGGCAGTTTTAGGCTTTGGGTGGAATCTTTAAATTTAGTCTGACTATCAATAAGGGGGTGAAGTGGTGACTCACCCCCTGTGTGGCGGTGATATCAGGGTTCCCCGTTAAGAGGGGCTTTGAGGGGAGTCTCTGGCCTCAAGCGCTCAGCAGGCAGTCATTGAACTCCCCTCAACAACGTGCCGGGGGGGGGGGTTACACACATTTTGCAGTGCCCCCATATCCCCGATTGACCCTGCTTTGCCTCAGACACCCAATAGGAGGCTGAGGGGGGTTACACGCCCAATGCCTAAGCCAAGGTTTCATACACCTGAAATTGAATAACGTTGTGGCCATTTTAACTCCAAATTTGTTGTCATGTGTATTCATAGATTGGGCTCCCGGGTGGGGGTGGGGGTGTGCTGTGCCTGGGCACGTAAATGTCAGGAATAGTATAATTAGCACACACACTCCAGCAACCCCAAGTGCTGCTTTTGGCGCCAAAAGGGGGCGGGACAGAACGGGGGGGGAATCCCCACTCACGTGTGTTCCAATGGCAGCAATGGAACCCCTACACAAGTGGGGAACACCTGTAAACTGCTCTGTGAATGCAGTCTATGAGAACCTGCAAGTGACAGGTTCATCCAGCCCTAGCTACAACAAGGCACCTGAAGGATCTGTTAAAGAAATATCTGAGCATTGGGGTGGGGGGATGTTTAAAACAATTACATGAAATCTAATGACCAGCTGATAATATGTTTCTCCCCCCCCCCCTTTTGCTTAAGGATTTGCTTAACTGATTTTCTAAGCAACAGAGTAATATGAATGGCCCCTGCACTGATTGCAGGAAATAAATTGGTTTGCCCCAGCAATCCTTCAATAGACTGTATGCACACAGCTTCTCTCTTTGGCTCTACACACTACAAAACAGTGTCTTGTGAAGAGTGATCTGAAGTGCAAGCGAAGAGAAGGAGGAGACACAGGAGAAAAGGACACCCCAAGAAATGATGCCCCTCTCTCTTCAGTTACACTAGCCACGATCAAAACACTCTTTTCTATATGAAGGGAAATCAATGGTTTTATTTTAAAGTGAATTATTCAGTCACTTTAAGAGCCTAGGAATTTGGGCAGGGGGAGAAATGTCTCCAAGTTTTGCACTTTTCAGTTTGTCACCTTACAGCAGTTCCTGATGGGTGGAATTCCCCCAGGATAAGAGACAGGCAGCTATAACTGAAAACAGAAGCCCCAAGCGGCATTCCTTCTCCCCTTCCATAGTGTATAGTTTAAGGGGGGGCACCAAGCTTTTTGTGCACTATGCACACATCACGACTGTGCACATGCTGCAACCTATTCAGTTGCCTGCGACAGAATGCTTCTTCCGAACCTACTTTCAGTGGGCAAGATGCCTGGTGGGAACCAGTGGGAGTGTCTGGGGTGCATGCCTGCCTGTGGGCGTCACACTGGCAACCCCTAGTGCAGCACAATTTCATGTCCTCATGCCATTACACTGTCCAGGATGTGCGTGCACACTGCTGTTGTGCTGTGTTCTCGGGTTTTTATTTTAGGTTCCATCAGCCTCCCCACATCAGACTGTTAACTGCTGTCAAAAGCAGGGGCTTACAGGACTGATGAACTAGATGCTTCCTAATCTTTGTGTCCCCTTACTATGAAGAAAAGAAACCGAACAGAGCTACGTTAGAAATATAGGGTCACTAATACATTAGAAATATAGGGTCGTATTCAATTAGGTTTCACACTGTTGACCTATGAAAATTTATGGACTTAAGGTAGCTATGTTAATTAATTTTAGTAAGCCTACTCCTAGTAAACTTAGTTGAATGCCACCTATACTTTTGCATTAAAATTCTTATGCTCCACTATTTGGTTCTTAAGAGGACTGGGGGAGGAGAATCATTATTACATAACTTATCAGTGGATCCCCCTCCCCCCTTTTTTCCAAAAATGGAGGGAAGTCTTCCCTTATTAAAAAAAAAAACTGATACACTTTAAGAAACATCTACATGGGACTTCCGGCGAGGTCGCTGCCGCGGGCGGTCGTGGGTCGTCTCGGCTCCGTCTTGGTCCGAGACGAACCAGTCCAGCCCGGGGGTTGGAGCCCCGCTACCGCTAAGCGGGGCTCCGGTGAGGCGCGGGAAGAGCGTCCCGCGCCTCGGGCTCCCCGGCAGGCCCGCTAAGCTCTGCGCCCTTCCCTCGCTCCCCCTGTAAAGGGGGAGTGGGGGTGAAGGGAATGCGAGCTGGGCCATTAGGGGAAATGCCCCAACCGGGCGGAGAAGCGGCATGCACTGGACGCGACGAGCGACAACGTTCTCCCTGCAGAAGTTAAAAGGATTTGAAGCCCGGCGATTGTGAGTACTTAATTGCACTAATTTGTGGACTTAACAACTTAATGACCCGGGAGATTATAGGCAAAGGAAGCCTGCCTCTTACACTTCGGAGATAAGAAAATAACGCTTCACTGATAGACTGTTGCTACAATGATGGATACAAAGTTTGGACTTTTTGCTAAGTGAGACTATTGAGATTTCCCTTTGGGGAAGGAGGATGGAAAATATCTCCCTTTAAAATTGTGGTTCTTACGCCCCGGTTTCGGGAAAAATGGCGATGAAACTTTGAGATGGAGAGGAAAATTACTGGTATTAAGATGGAGGAACACTGAAATAGAAACTGAAATTCGATACCTATGCCCGTCTCCACCATGTTGGACTTTGTCTTTGAACTTGTTTTGAACTCTGAACTAACAGAGGAGGAAAAGATTATTTTCCTGAATCTGGAACTACTTAATGAGAAATTGAGGGTCTTGAGTGTGGGCATGAAAAAAGATGTGTTGCCTACGGAGGAGACCTTCCAGGTATTGGACTCTATTGAAGAAAGCCTTGGCAAAGAGCTGAAGGGGATGATAGACGAACTGTCTGAGATGGCATGGCGGCTTCGACAAGAACCGTCCCTTGGGGGTGGCAGACCCGGGACGGGGAAAATTGCTATATCCAACCCCCGAGGTGAGAGCTCGGGAGTGAGGGACCAAAAATTTAGATACCTACAGATGGAAGAAGAATACAATATTAAATTGGAGAAGCTGGAAGAAGATCGATTGTGTACCCGGATGCTCGAGGCAAGGATTGCTATGGACTTTGTTTGGATCTATGGACTTTTGAGAAAAAAGGACACTCTGAGAAGTGGTTCCAGTGCAAGGCGGAGAAAGATAGTGGACAGAGGGGGGATAGGGTGAAATGTATTAAGGGTAAAATATAATTGATTGGTTATGGAACTGAAATCAGGGGGGTTAAGATAGTAAGATCTTTTTGTTTTAAGAAGTAAGGGGATATTTGGAATTTTTTTTTGTTATTAGCAGCAGTTTAATGGGAAAAAGAAGTTAGTTTTGATAAGATATAAGACTAAGATTTTAAGAATGTATTGTTATTAATTACTATGAAGTTCACAATTTGATACGATTTTGCTCAAGAGAAGAGGTAAGATGTAATCGCAAATGGAAGATAAGAAGAAGTGAGATATAACCGTAATGTGAAAACAAGATTTTAAGAGATTTGTATAGATTTTTGCTTTATAGAATTTAAATTTTTTTTTTTGAGAGAGATGAAGTTATTAAAATAGTTTTTTTGTATTTGGAACCGAAGGAGAAAGGGCAGGGGAAGTCACCGTAAAAGATTCGAAATAAGAATTTTTTTTTTTTTTTTAATGAATTTGGATAAGGAAAAGAATCTTGTTATGTATATGTTTGTGTTAGTATTTGTTTTATATTAATGTGGGTGGGTGATGGTTTAGGTTGATGTGGGTGTGGGATTCTTTGTTCTGAAAAACACCAATAAACTCTTTAAAAAAAAAAAAAAGAAACATCTACATGTTTGTTATTTGGCAAAAGTACAATACCTAGATTATTTAATTACTTGGGGATGGTTGGATTGGGATGGATTATTATATTACTTTGAAATGCTAGAGAAATAGCTTTATGGCAACTGCAAACTACAATATGGCTTCCAGCCTATTACTGGGCAAAAAACCAAGTTATCTAAAGGGATCACCATCTCTCATAGGAACCTGACTGTCTTCATTAGAGGATCTGCTCCCTTCACTGGAGACAGAATAGGTGGCAACCAGGGGCACAATCTTCTCCTTAGAAGCACACTGTATGTAGCCGGGGGGGGGGGGAGACCTGAGGCAAAGAGTGAAATGTGACCCTCCTGGCCTCTACTTGGCTCTCGGGACTTTTCCCAGACCACATCCTCTCTCTTCAGGCCACTCCCTGTACTACTTACTCTTGTTTTTTTTATTCCTGGATGCAAGGATAGAGAGTGTGTGATTGTGTGTAGAATTTTGCCTACTGGACAAAGGTAAAAATTTGTATACATTGCTCCACCTACGATTGCATCTGGCTCCACCCTCTAGCTCCACCCACATCAGATCGACCAAAAAAGAATGCAGCCTTAGGGAGTTATCTAATTTAGCATGCCTATTTTACTTCTATTTAGTAAACCAAGCAGAAACTATGAAACTGCCAAGCTTGCCTGGTCTTGTACATGCCGTGGGCACCCATTCATTGTTACCAATGAACTTATGAAATGGAGAGAAAATTCCAAGGACGGAAAAAGCACTGGGAAAAGTTCTGCCCTGCATCACAGGTTGCACTCTGGAAATTATTACTACAGTTTTAAATCCCTGGTGGAGTGTTCAAAATACAGATATTTGAACAAAAGAGAATTTACTTCTCTGAGTGTAGTCAGCACTGTTTCCAGCTCTGTTATCTGTGAGCTCCGAATCTTGCGGCTTATTCCGTCGCCATCTTGCTTATGACCCCATGTTCCCCTGGTGGAGTGGTAAACTTAGCAGCTGCAGCTATTTCCATCTTTCTGCCCTGCCCAATGTCCACTTGTCTGCTAAACAGCCTCGGCCCAGTATACCTGAAGGAGCGTCTCCACCTCCATTATTCAGCCCAGACACTGAGGTCCAGTTCTGAGGGCCTTCTGCAATTCCCTCACTGCAAGAAGTGAAGCTACAGGGAACCAGGCAGAAAGCCTTCTCAGTAGTGGCGCCCACCCTGTGGAACACCCTACCGTCAGATTTCAAGGAAATAAACAACTACCTGACTTTTAGAAGACATCTGAAAGCAGCCCTGTTTAGGGAAGTTTTTAATGTTTGGTGTTTTGTCGCTTTTTTATATATTCAAATGGGTGGGGTATAAATAATTTTATATTATTATTATTATTATTATTATTATTATTATTATTATTATTATTCCCTTCTAGGAGCAGCACTCTAGGTGTGTTACAAAGAGGCACAGGAGAGGACAGACAAAAGGACAAGAAGTGGCTAGAGGAAGGTGTGAATTCTCCCACTGTATCAGGGAATTTAAAGGTACAAAGACAATCTCTAGGTTTTAACTTGCTCTCAGACTTGTTGTACAGTAAAGGCTTTTAAGACAAACATAGGAGAGACTAAGATATTTAGAGCTCCGAGAAACTATCTACTCCAGAATCAAATGGGAAAGTATGTTTGTTGTTATAATTCAGAGGCAAATATTGTTTCAACAAGCACACAGGGCTGGAACTGGACTAAGTTATTTGCACCTCAGTGGGATTTAAGTGGGAAACCTAAGTTCAGCTAGTTTAGGGTGAGACCCATTGTTACATCAGTGCAAGAAGTCTGAATGCCAACACTTCTGCAAGCACAAGCACAGAGGCTCAACTGCTACCAGTTAATAATTGTTCCTGTGCAACATCTACCACAAGCACAAGGCACCTATTGGCTGTTGTGCCATGTTAATGAGGCAGAATGGCTGTCTCATGACTACGCTGCAACAAATGGATAACACCCTTAACCTGCTTCTAACCTACTCTCAAGGTTCCATAAATCTCACCTTGGAGCATTCGGAGTAAGACTGCACTGTTGGTTTATCTAACGAACAAAACGGTACTTGAAAATGTTGAAAGAGGGGTGATGCCACACTGCTTTTAAGCTATGTTAAATCAAATCAATGAATGAATGCCATTCAGTATTAAGTTTGGCAAGGCAGAACTACCTGTGAAACTGAGTGAAAAATAAGAGTATTTCACAGAATTTAGCAAGAGCAGTTAATTGCCATATTTATTAATGATTCAATCCTATGCACGCTTACTCTTCTGAGTAAACGTGCATAGGACTGTCCTGTAAATCCCTGGATTTTCTGTGAAGTAGAGAAAGGATGACTCCCAGGATTGCTGCTCTGGATAAAGCAATTAACTAGCCATTAACTGAATAGCAGCAGCTGAAGAAATTTAAACATAACTTTTGTTCATATTTGATCATTAGACAGGAGTCTAAACCTTGTCCTTTCAGTGCCCTGAGAAACTCATACCAGGAACAAACTCAGTTGGTCTCTAAGGTGCTACTAGAAAGAATTTTCGATTTTGTTTTGACTGTGCAAAAGGTTAAGGGGAAATACATTAATGTCTTACCTTGTTTTAAGGATATTCAGAAACTGCAAAATTTCTGAGAACTGTATCAGCCTAAGAGCTCGTAAAAATCTTAAACCTGAAATTTCAAAAGGGGAGAGGGGAAGAGAAAGAAAGAAAGAGAGAGAGAGATAAATAATCAGGTTATTTTTGTCCCTATATGAATTCCAAAGGCAGCTGTGAAATCAAAAGTCACTAACACAGTGAATATCAAATACCTCTGAAATGTTGCTCCATATTGATCAGCCCCAAAGCTTAGCCAGCTATTTTCAGAAAAGTATAGATTTCTTTTGAGAGAAGTGAGTATGAACCATACAAACGCTTAATGCATTAAAACTATTTTAACTATAAAATGCATGGAAGGTAAAGTCTTTCTCCAATGATATATTCCTGAAAGCTCTTAACTCCCACCCACCCAAAGCTTCCTGAAAAAATCAACAACAAGTGATTATGGGCAAGTGATCAGGAAACCTGTTTTTAAAGAGAACCAGAAAGTACATATTCATGATTAAGATAATACTTTATGACGTAAAAATCTCTGGTTGACACATTCTGCATTATCACAACAAACTCCCTAAGTTCCAACAGCTCTCCAATAGACCATGGCTTAATTTAGTAAAGGTTAAAACTATACTACCACTTTTTAGCCAATTTTTCTAAGAAATTACATTTTTATTAGTGAAGCCAGGTTGTATGGATAGCAACTCTACGGATGGCTGCACAGGGACAGAGAAATACTGTAAAAGATTAAAGGCTTAAATTATTAAGGGAGACTTATGGTGATAGGAAACAATTCTGCTGCAAATCACTCTCACAGGAGTTAAAGGTACATTGGGTATTATGCAGCTTATAAAGGAAGGAAGGAAGTTTAGAGGACAAATTTGTGTCTTTGTGCAGTTGTGCAGAGCACTGCATAATTATGTGCTCAGTGTAGCTTTTGCTGAAAGTCACGGCGCATTATATTTCCCCTATGTATCACCACCATTCGCTCCAGCAGCAGAAACACAGCCACCTAAGTTCATTATCTGTTTGGAAGTTAAAATCAACAAATAAGGTACTAGTTCCAATACACTTGGGGGACTCTCCAGGTATGCATACATATGGGAGTTTTAAATTTAGAAAGAAAGAAAAGTTTTGTTTGTCTACAAAAAAGAGAGAGAAAGAAAACAATGTCCCGTGAACTTTCTGAAGGTACAAACTTAAGACTCTTATAGCTTACAGCAAGCATCCTGGAGAGGGTGAAGTTGAACATACCTATATCCCTGTACTATAGAGGAGCAAGATAAGTGGAAAGGGAACCTTTTCTCTTTTTCACTCCGCAGACCTTCCAACTAGCTAGCAATTTGTGACCTTTCCTAGTACTATATATATATCATAGCACAGGAAAGTCTTTGGGAGACAGCATGACGGTAGAAAATAAAAAGGTATCTGTATTCCATCCCCCCCCCCCAAAAAAAACCCCAACCTTTTCCTCATGGAGAGATGCCTGAACAGCACTGCAAAAATTCAGCTCAAGGCTGCAGTGGCATGTGGAAAAAGGTGGAACAGTTGCGGTGGCCTTCCACTACTGTGTTTGCTGGGATGGGGGGGGGGACAGGACAGCGAAGAGAACTCTGAGCTGGCAGCATTTTCCCCCTGCAAGTGTTTGTGTATGTGTGCATGCTCCTGCAGGGCACTGCTGCTGCCAGCCTTGAGCTACCCACCTCAACAAGCGGCCCACGGGGGCAGTTTAACCAGCTCACGAGCCGCCCCCGAACCAAGCCACCTGCTTGGCGAGTCCCCGCACACTGCACTAAACCGGTGCGGCGCAGCAGCGGAAATTGCATCTGCCCATGCCCAGACGTCGGAAGGTGTGTCTGCACATGCCCAGATGCCGGAAAACACATGCACGCAATCCAGCCCCTGGAGAGATCTCCACGGGACTTGACCAGCCCAGGCAGGTAAAACCTTGCCGACACCTGCTCTATCTCAACAGAGTTTCACTGCCAAGCGGGCACCGCTGTGCCATAACCCTAGTGTCAGACTCCTCAACTTCAAGGGCTGAAGGGGAGGACTTTGAAAAAGAAGGAGAGAGCATGACAGGGTGCTCTCAGATGACCCTGCTGGACCAATGCCCCTGCTTCAACCACTGGATTACTGGAGGTGGTGGGGCTCTTTCACACCTTTCAGCACAGGGGTTACAACACACTGCTGCTACCCACCCCACTCACTTGCAGTTTCTGGGTCCAGATTGGCCAGAGCCCCAAATAGGAGAGCTTGCCTTCTGCAACATTTTGCTGCAGATCCCACTTGCAATGTATTTTTAAAAGCCACTCCAATTTCTGCCGAGCAATACAAGATTCCAGAGGTCTTGGCACTTAACCATGTGTTTCTTTGGGGGGAAATGAGGAGCTGCAGAGGCTGTGGCGTCTTTATGAGATATGGTTTATTTGCACATATTTACACCTGAGTCTGGTTAAAGAGCGAGGGTTCAGGGTATCACGTCTCAAGGGTGACTTGCTTCGACAGCAGCGCAGCGATGGATTCAAAGAGAGCCCAAATGCCATTTCTGTGTCTCTTCCACACAACTTGCCCGCCCGCCAACACGCATGGCATTGGCCCCAACCTCTTTCTTCCCAAAAACTCTTGCTAAAAACGTAGCCCAAGCCTCATGCAAAAAGAACATTTTTTCCCCCTGTGGTGACATAAACCCTGGCAACTTCCCCCCCTCCCAACTCTCCTATTATCTTTTTCTAACTAACACACAGCTGGGGGAGGGAATCAGGACACTGAATGTCCTGATGTGTCACCTTTTGCCAGGGTAATGAGTTTTGCATCGCCTGTTTAGTTCTTTGCTGGCGCCTCTCTCAGCCAGTCTCCAGATAATGCTCACTTGAATAATTCTTCTTCTTCTTCCTTGCTGAATCCATTGATCAAATCCCACATTTACTAATTTCAGAAATTATGGGGAGAACCTGGCATCCCATAATCCACCAACACTTAGTGGATCTAGAGTGAGATCTAAAGCATTGCATTAGATAGGCCTAAGTGCCCAGTGGGTATTTAAAAATAAAACTTTTTTATTTTAACTTTTGAGCAGCAGACACCCTCCCAATGTTATTCTCACAGCTGCTTTAGAAACTCCTCTCAGCTCCGACTGTGGGCAGCAGATGTCTATATCAGAGGATATAGTTTTGTATGCAAAAAGCTAGCATATCCTTAATAGGATTCTAAATCCTAAAGCAAGAAAGGCCCTAAGGTATTCCCATTATTTTACCTAAAGCATATTTGAAAAAGCTTCCAGCCTAGTCTTGAATAATTAGTTAATTTCACTGGTAATTAATTCCTCTATTTAATAGTGGAGATGAAAGGGGTCCTGGTAAGCTTACATAATTGTATGCGTGAAAAATGGTTTTATTATAAATGTGCTCAGAACATTCAAATTAGCTGCTTAATAAAAACAACAATGTTTCATTGATGTTTTCCATGTTTATACCAATTCCAATTACTGTCATGTAAGTGCAACCTACCATCCCTTAGAGAATGTATGTTTCATTCTAATAAAGGCAAAGTAGAATTCACTATGTTTGAACTTTGCATATGCAACAACAACTACAAAACTGAAAATACCGGACAGTATTTTTTTTTTTATTTGACTATGTCCCGGTTGGTAGGAAAATGTTGTACAAGCAGCTGAAAGTCCTGATGAAATAATCAAAATATGAAAGAGAACAAAATTCCAACACTATCATTTGGGGTGGTGGTGGTGAGGGTTTTATTGACTTCAAAGCATTTTGGAGAAGATCATTTTCAGTCTCTCCAGCTTGAGATAAAACACTAGTGTATCTCTGAATGCTTAGGACAAAGAAAAATTCCTTTTGAGATCATAGCTTTATGACATTAACTTGAACAGATCTTTGGGGAGAAGTGTTCGGTCCAAAACAACACAAGCTAATGCCCCCCACTGCCTCAGACCAAACTTTTATTACAGAGTTTCCTCTTCCAACTTAAGAAGAAGGGAAATTTAGAAGGGGTTTTGCCTGCCAGATGTAATCCATCAGTGGAAAACTGTTCCAGGCTCCTCCTTTCAGACCAAAGCAAATGTTTTGTCCCCTGTGAAGAGTGGGTCTGGAGAATCCGCCCCATCTTTTCATCTTAAGCCCTGATCCAGAAATGCAGATAACACGTCTTCTTGCAGTCTTTAGTTCTATTCCTATTCATAATGCTTTGCTGCTAAAGCAGATATTCAATTTCATTTTCTGTGTATCAGACCAGTACAATGGAACTCACAGAATCACATAGTTGGAAGGGACCCTGGGGAATCATCTAGTCCAACCCCCTGCAATGCAGGAATATGCAGCCGAGCTGCAAACAGGAAAATATTTTTTGAGGGGATACACCTAGGGATGTTGGAGAATTCCACTGGAAACAGAGTTATGTGTTTGCCCAAGGTCAGGAATGGAAATCATGCAAGTGAATGCAAGTCATATTCGCTAATGTCAGGAGGTTTTTTAGTCCACAAATGTTATTTTTGGCATTGACATTGGCACTGGCATTATTATTATTATTATTATTATTATTATTATTATTATTATTATTCCCCTGAAATGCATTGAAGTTAGCTATGTAATGAATGATAATAGTGGATAGTCAGACAAATAACTTAAAGTTTTAGCAGAAGCCAAACTGTAGTGGAAGAGAAACAGTGTTGACTGTGGTAAACACAGGACAGGTTTGAATTCACAGCCTCATGGCATACACCTCTCCCTGCCTCATACACAGGATAGCAAATATCGCCTAATAGGCATTACTGAAAGCTGATGGGATGAGACTCGTGAATTGAATATAAAAAATGAGGGGTATAACCTAATCAAATGAATAGACCAAACAGGAAGGGAAGAGGAGCAGGATTACGTGTAAAGGATGTGTACACTTGTGAAGAGATCCATGACCTGAGCATGGAAGGCAAATTGAAAGTATATGGGTCAAAACTGTAGGAGAAGCAGTGACCTTACTGTGGGTGTCTGCTATAGACCACCAAGCCAGACTGACGATTTGGATGATGCCTTCCTAGAGCTGATTAGTGAACATTCAAAAAGGAGAAATATAGCAGTCATGGGAGACTTCAACTACCCTGGTGTCTGTTGGAACTCAAATTCTGCCAAGAATGTAAATTCCAACAAATTCCTCAATTGCCTTGCTGACAAATTCACTCCCCAAAAGGTGAAAGAAACAGCAAAGGGATCATTTTGTTTTGGACCTGGTCCTCATCAACAGGGGGGAACTGATTGACAAAGTGGAAGTACTGGGAAATTTGGGAGGAAGTGATCGTGTCCTCTTGAGTTTTGTGATACAGAGGCAAGGGAAGGCTGGGTGTAGTCGGACATGCACTCTGGACTCTAAGAAAGCTGATTTCAAAAAGCTTAAGCAGCTATTGGGTGAGATCCCATGGCCAGAAAAACTCATAGAGACAGGAGTCCAAGAAGGACAGGAGTTTCTAAAAGGAAGAATACTGTAGGCACAAATACAAAAAAAAATCCAACAAGAGAGAGAAGTGGGAGGCTTCTAAAGAACCTGGTGTCAGGGGCGTAGCTAGCCGCTGGGCTGCCGGGGGCGACAAGCCAAGCGGCACCCATGGGGGCGGGGCGTTGCTCCGTGCGCATGACGTCATGATGCATGCGCACGGAGCGACGCCTCTGCCCGGGCCAGCTGGCCTGCCCCTCTCCCGCTGCGTTCCGTGAGCGGAGCCGTCCCGGGAAAGGAGAGGAGAGCTTTATTCGCCACTGGCTGGAGGCGGGCCGTGGGGTGACGGAGGGAGTGGCGGTGTGTGGGAGTGGTGGGAGGGGCCGCCGCTTGTCACCCCACGTGCCACCGTTCGTTCCGTCGCCCCAGGAGCAGCAGCACCACACACACTGTGCGCTGCTGCTCCCGGGGTGACGGAGCGAGCAGCGGCGCATGGGGGGTGACAAGTGGTGGCCCCTCCTGCTACTCCCCACGCACCGCCGGTCACCCCGGGAGCAGCAGCGCTGCACGGACAGGGTGCTCGCTCGGCCGTGCGCTGCTGCTCCTGGGGTGACGGAGGGAGCGGCGGCATGTGGGAGTGGCGGGAGGGGCCGCCGCTTGTCACCCCCACCCGTCGCTTGTCACCCCCACCCGGCGCTTGTCACCCCCACCCTCCACTTGTCAGCCGGGGCATACCGCCCCTACCGCCCCCCCCAGCAACGCCCCTGCCTGGTGTGGCTGCATAAGGAGCTTACAGATGACCTGAGATTTAAGAAGGACTTGTATAATAAATGGAAGAAAGGAGGAATCACAAAGGAAGAGTATACATGAGTAGCCGACAGCTGCAGGGTGAAGGTCAGGCAGGCCAAAGCTCAGAATGAGCTCAGGCTTGCAAGAAAGGTTAAATATAACTTTCAAAGGTTTATTTGGCTATGTTCAAAGCTAGAGGAAAAACAAGCAAGGAGTAGTCCTCTACATGGAGAAGATGGAGAAATGCTGTTGGGTGACAGAGAGAAGGTAGAACTGCGCAACACCTGTTTTGTCACTGTCTTCCCCCAAAAGAAAAGCAGTGTCCAACCTGGTGATAACAGAATAAAGGATTCAAGGAGGGAGTTGCAGCCCAAGATAGGAAAAGATGTGGTAAGGGAACACCTAGCTACTTTAAATGAATTCAAATCTCCAGGGCCTGATGAGCTGCACCCAAGGGTACTAAAGGAGCTTGCAGGTGTAATCCTTGGCTCCTAGGAGTTGGCTCCTAGGCATAGTGATGAATACTCTGGTTCTATTCCATCTGAAGAGAGCAAGGGAATGGGGCTTAATCGCTCAAAAGCATGCACAGTTACACCACTGCTTTTTTTAAAAAAACATTCCTGAAGATACTCAAATATGCTGACTTATATTCATCACAGCAAATACCTGGTTTTTACTTTGAGAATGGGAAGATGGCATATATTCACTGCCTTCCTAGCTACAATCTAATTCTCATGTTACTAGGACCACCAATACATGGAAATTGCATGAAAACTCGAGTAGCCACAGGACAAGGGGAGGCCTCAGCATGCTTAAGTGAGCCCCATGGTATGCAAAAGAGCAAAATCTCAGTGCCCCGCCCATGACCCAGTGAAGACTAACCCTGCTGAGCGGCTTCCATAAGTCACAAAATACTGACTATCAGCAGGAAAACAAAAACAGAAAACAGTGGAAGAGGCGGGAGGAGTGAATTGATACGTTCGAGTTCCTTGCAGCTTATGGTATCCTGAAAAGGCTGGCTCTCTGAACATTATTGTTGCAGGAGGCAGGTCCCATATACACACAAGACCTGCAACCATTTGTAGTGATATTTCCTCCTCCACTTAGTAGGAGTGCCCCTGTCCAGAGTCCCTGCCAGCCAGCCAACTCCTCTTCCTCTAGGACTCTAAAAATTGTGAGGAAGAAGCAGGAGATTCAACTTCCCCTCTCGCCAACCCCTTCACTGCACTTTTCTGTTCTTCTTCCCAACTGACACTCAACATTCAATGAGTGCTGGGCATTCAACCCTCATAGGACTGTTTTTATGCGGTGGGGGGGGGGAAGAACTGTTAGAAACTGAGATATGAAAGCTAGGAGCTAAGTGGCACCTTCAACCTAGGTTATGGGGGCAACAACGGAATGTCTAGCAAGCTTTAAAAAAACCCAAGAAGAATACAAAGCTGGAAATGAATGAATGGCAGCTAAAATATTGTGTTCATTTTTCACATGGTCTAGTCCTTCCCCTGCCCACCCCTGTAATATCCTTAAGAGGGTCCCTTCTCCAGTCTTCAGACAGTAGCTGGAAGTGGGGAGGAAGAATAGGTCCCCCTTTCCTTCCACTCTGCAGTTTTAATCTGAAATCTTAGGCGCAGTACTGCACCCAGAGCTCGGAAACTGCTCATAAAATGCGCCTAGAACAAGGAGAGTTTCAAACACTGGGGAAGAAGTGGTAGGCTCCTTAGGGTTTACTAAGAACAACTTCTTCTTCTTCTTCTTCTTCTTCTTCTTCTTCTTCTTCTTCTTCTTCTTCTTCTTCTTCTTCTTCCCTTAAAGTTTCCCTGATCACACCAACACCTACCTCTTGTTTCCTAGATGCATAGAATTTTAGAGTTGGAAGGGACCTGAGGGTTAGGTCACCCAACCCCCTGCAATGCAGGAATCTCAACAAATGACCCCTCACCCAATTTGAAACTGAACCGGACTCTGTTTAGCTTTGCAAAGGTGCTAGCAGTTTTATTGCTGCACCACTAGGAGGCCTAATTTGATTCCATTTCTGCCAGGACTCTATCGCTTGACTGCATGTTTGTACGACACAGAGGACAGAACATGAAACACTTTGCGAAGGGCGACACTTAAAAGAACACTGCATTTAATTTATGGTACAAAGGAAGCAGGTGCACGACAGGAAATGTATAACACAAGAACTGTGGGAAATGTTCATGGATCTATACTTGTGAAAATGTATTAATCAAGCCCTCACCCAAATTCCCCTTCTGCCATTAAACCCGGTCTTCCAATAAAACCACACACCCCCATTTTACAGAACAAAAACATAAAAGCCATCAACCTGGAGGAGGGGGGCGGGATAATGACTCTGCGTAAGGAAATGTCTCTAGGCATACAGATGAAAGCACCTCAGCCTTGCAAAGGGATTACAAACACAACTGGGGGTGGGTGGGGGGAATCTGACTTGGAAAACAATAATACTTGCATCATGCATTCAACCACAGACAGAATCACGCAGGGCAAGGAAGTAAATCAACTATTTCAGTAATATATACCTTACCCCAGTATGAGCCAACTTTGTAACAAGACACCAAGGTCTGCCGATACGTATTTTGCTCTTCCTTTTCAGAGGCACTATGCCCGGGTTTGACTCTGTATCCATTTTTGAATAAATCTCCATGAGACTTCTTACGGCGCCGGGTAGTTTTGTATGTTTCCGTCCGTGTACCCCCTGCGGGGTTGTGATAGACCAAAATCTTGCTGGGAATCATCGCAGCGGCGCTTCAGGGTTAAGGGAGGGGGAAATCTAAATTTACCCAAAAAGGTGTTTCTTCCAAGGTGTGGGCAAAATTTGCCGGAGTGTAAAGTCTCTTCTCTCTCTCTCCTCCCCCCCCCCCAACTACACACTAAAAAGTACAGAGCATAAAGGAAGAGAGGTTGCTGAGAATCAGCCACTCATGCTGCAATATTTTAAGTTGTGAAATAATTAGGAAGACTGCATATTCTGTATTTGATATTGCTACCAAAAATAATTTTAAAATGGCATAAGCAAAGAAAGGGGGGGAGGTAGTGACTGGAAGAGGGAGAAATAGAACAAATTTCTATCCCAAGTTGTGCTCTCTAAAACGCAGAGACCACCACCCAAACAGGGACCAAACTCCTATGGCAGAGAGACTTGCTGTGCAGATGCTCCTCTTATCTGTGAGCTACCCCAGGGCTTAAAAGGCATCTCCTCTCCGGATATTGCCATATAAGCTTCTTTCGTATCCCCTCCAACCTGTGTCCTCCCCAGGAGGAGAAAACAGAACAGATTACAGTTTCTGCAAAAAAGGAGATGCTTTGATCCACAAATCCACAGGCCCGCCCACAATGCCACAAAATGTATTTGGTTGTCACGGAAATTGTTCGTTTGACAGCATTACATGCCCTATCTCAGGTTAAAGCCTGCACACTGCACAGAGGTCATGTAATCAGCCAACTCTTACAGGATTTAGTCCTTATGAATTGGGGAGGGATATGTGTGTGTTGTGTGTGTGTGTTGTGGGGGAAAACCCTCAACTAATCCTCAGTTAACGACAACTGGAATACCAAATATTTTAAGCTATAACAAGGAGTAGCTAGAAATAAACAGTATTCAATTAAGTTTTGATAGATGGTATTTGCAAATCTCTTGTTTCCACCTATGGCCTTACCATTCAGGTTAAGGAAATGATAGTGGATTTTTTTTAAAAAAAATGAGTGCTTGTTTTGCACAAAAGAAAAGATTCTAAGGCTCCCCACAGCTGTCAGATGCTATGGCTTATACAATCCATTATGAATTCAAACACAGTGGGGGTTTTTTTTCTTCTTAATCTCCACTTTCACATAAAAGCTGTCATCCCAACCCCCAAAAGCTGGGCTAATTCAGAGGAGTGCTTATCCTTACATCTGTTTCCGTTAGCAAAAGCAAAAGAGGTCTATCAGTGGCTATTTAACATTCTAGCTAAACGAAACATCCTTGTTCAGAGACAGCTCGGGCATTCTGTCTCCCCCCATGTGATTAGAATTGTTTGCGGGAGAGCAAGTGCATATCTGTTAGCCATGCCCCCTCCATCGCATATCTCTTGCCCAGCCCCGCTGACCTTCATACAGTGCACTAAGAACATCAGCAGCTGGGAGGCTTGTGTATTCCTGCAGCTCCCCCCCCCCCGCACCAGGGCTCTAAGGCTCCCCACCACGAAAATACACCGTTTAGCACATGAAGGGCTTTCCCTTTTTGTTGTTAAGGATGAGAGAGAGAGAGAGAGAGAGAGAGAGAGAGGAGAAAAAGAGGAGAAATAGATAAAGCAACCCACAATAATTCTGGATCTGAAGAGGTAAAATTGGTCTAAGCAATGAAGTGGGGCAGTAAATGTCATGTGTAACGTTTTCCATTTTACAAAGGTTATTAGTAACATTTAACAGATGCCAGATGTAAATATAGTATTTCGCAAGCTGGGCAGTTTTCAGTATTATTTACTGAATTCATGTAAAGCAGGCATAGGCAACCTCGGCCCACCAGATGTTTTGGGACTACAATTCCCATCATCCCTGTTAGCTAGGGATCATGGGAGTTGTAGTCCCAAAACATCTGGTGGGCCGAGGTTGCCTATGCCTCATGTAAAGCTAACATGCTATTATTTCACAGATCACCCTCTAAGGCAGCCTTTCTCATCCTTGGGTCGCCAGAGGTTTTTGAACTACAACTCCCATCATCCCTGAGTACTGGGCCTGCTAGTTAGGTGTGATGGGAGTTGTAGTCCAACAACAGCTGAGGAGCAAATGTTCCAGGGCATTAAAAAAAAAATTCAAATTCAAATAATCCATGCAATCTGCATAGCCATTTTCTAATTCAATCCCCCCCCCAAAAAAACCCCCAGCAAGCTGTAGATGTTATTCTTTAGAATCAAGCACTACTTTTCCAGAAGTTCCTCCCTCTTATGGAAAACTGAAAAGATGGTTTCTTCTTCTTTTCAAATCAACTTAATAACTGCCTAAATTACTTCTTGGGGGCAGCAACACTCAGCTCAACTTTAGAAACATTTGCAGCGGCATACACAAATCAAATACTGGTAAATCTTTTTTTGTACTTTATCAAAACTTCCTATGAAAAGGAACATTCATGATGGTTGAACAACGGTTTAAAATTCCTGCTTTCTCATGGCTCCAAATATGTGTCTTTCGTACTGTGTTCCTGGAGAACTGGTCATTCTCCTACCTATATGAAATGGCCAATTTCCATAAAGCACAGTTCTGTCCGGGCTCAGAAAAGAAGAGTCAAAAGCAATATGCTTGGTGGTTGCAGGAATTTGCATATATATATTGTTTTGTTTTTATTATTTACAAACAAAACTGGCACTGCGAAGTAGTTCTGCCCTCTAAAGTCACTGGTGCCCCCCGCCCCAAAGCCTTTCAATACACATCCAACTGAGAAAATATTCCTTCTTCGGCTGCATATTGTATGATCTCCAAGCTACAAATATCTTTTTTCTGTAAACACCATCCTCTTAAAGGATTTTCTGGAGTGTGAGGTGATGGCACCATTTTTGCGTCCTGAAGGAAACAATACCCATATTCCAATAGCCAGAGAAGGGCATAGGATGTGAGGGGAAAACTGAAGGGAGGTGGAAGTTGGTTGGTTACTGTTGTAGTGAAGCAGCTAAAGAGAGGAAAGCAGAGAGAGATATGGCATTAAGAAAAAGCAGAGGGGCAAATGAAAACCAACTTTTTAAATTATTATTATTAACAGAGAGTCTGAATGCTAACACCCAGCTAGTACTGAAGGCCATTGACAGGATGGTTGGAATGGGAGTCCCTCCAGTTTCTGATGAGTGAAAGAAAATGAGACTTGTTCTGATCCACCCACCTATGTGTTTTTTCTTTGGAAGCCCTCATCAACCCTGTTCCTAAGCACTCCCCTACAAACACCTACCTTGATAGCACCACAGGATTGAGCCTAGAGCCAATTCAAATAAATAGGGGCTGCATGCAAAAGATGCAAGGGGGCAGGAACAAATGAAGAAATGGTCTGTCCTGGTGCTTAATTTCTCAGACCTCACCACTTTTGCTGTAGAAAATTAACGCAATGTATCCAGAAGAGGCCCATCCCCAGGATGACAGTGTGCAGCCGTCAGTACGAATTGTTTGGAGGCAAGAAGCAGCAAGGGGTGGAAATGGTGCCAGTTATTTAGCTCCTGCTTCCTCAATAGCATCATGCGAGATGACTCGAAGGTTCGCTAGCTGTCACTCTCAATCATTTTAGATTAGAGCCTGCTAAGTTAACTATTCTGTGTCAAAAGCATTTAAGGGCCAAACTAGACACGATGGGGGCAACTACATGAATTCATCCACGTGTCTTTTTTTTAAATAAAAAGAAAAAGGAGCAGTTTGGATGAGGGAACCTGAGCCCCCGTCTCTATCTATGTGCACTCAGTTGCTTCAACAGTTTTCACTGCCTAGTCCAGCTTACTTGCAGTAGCGGTGATAAACTGGGGAAAGAAGTACTTTAAAAAGCAACAGAGCACAGTAAGGTAAGACAGAATGGAGAGGGAAGGTTTGGCTTCTCTCACCTGTATGGTCCTATCTTCTCCTCACTACTCTTTTGCCTTGCATATATTTTGTGTTGTTTTACTTGTTTTGGATTTTGCAAACTGCCTCAAAATATCTGACGAATGGTGGTATAGAAATGTTTGAAATGTACGCATACATACACGGGTTGCTCCTGTGTTTCTCAAACTTGGGTTCCCCAGATGTTGTTGGACTAAAACTCCCATAACCCCTAGCTAGCAGGACCAGTGGTTGGGATTGCCCTCTCATGTCTAGTTAGCTCTGAGGGCTGGCCTCAGGCAGATGCTTGTATTCAGCAACTCTGCAGAACATTTTGCTGGAGATGATCACAGTTGTGTAGAGAGCTCCAGGCTCTTGGAGAAGGTAGTTAAAAAAGAAAGGGAGACTGTGTGTGTGTGTGTGTGTGTGTGTGTGTGTGTGTGTGTGGCTGGCTGCAGATGTTGTCTATTCACACTACCTTAATTCCATTGCCACACACATTCTGCACACATACTCTCATCCACATTCTTCCCACAACTAGTCATGCAGAAGCTACTACATAGGTCTAGAGTAGAATCTAGGCAGTCCTGGTGAGCAATGAAACTGCCTGTGTAGTGTGGCAGGGATATCCTTGTTGTTGTTGTTGTTGTTTAGTCGTTGAGTCGTGTCCGACTCTTCGTGACCCCATGGACCAGAGCATGCCAGGCACTCCTGCCTTCCACTGCCTCCCGCAGTTTGGTCAGACTCATGTTGGTAGCTTCGAGAACACTGTCCAACCATCTCGTCCTCTGCCGTCCCCTTCTCCTTGTGCCCTCCATCTTTCCCAACATCACATTCTTTTCTAGGGAGTCTTCTCTTCTCATGAGGTGGCCAAAGTATTGGAGCCTCAGCTTCAGGATCTGTCCTTCCAGTGAGCACTCAGGGCTGATTTCCTTCAGAATGGATAGGCTTGATCTTCTTGCAGTCCATGGGACTCTCAAGAGTCTCCTCCAGCACCATAATTCAAAAGCATCAATTCTTCGGCGATCAGCCTTCTTTATGGTCCAGCTCTCACATCCATACATCACTACTGGGAAAACCATAGCTTCAACTATACGGACCTTTGTCAGCAAGGTGATGTCTCTGCTTTTTAAGATGCTGTCTAGGTTTTTCATTGCTTTTCTCCCAAGAAGCAGGTGTCTTTTAATTTTGTGACTGCTGTCACCATCTGCAGTGATCATGGAACCCAAGAAAGTAAAATCTCTCACTGCCTCCATTTCTTCCCCTTCTATTTGCCAGGAGATGATGGGACCAGTGGCCATGATCTTGGGTTTTTTATGTTGAGCTTCAGACCATATTTTGCGCTCTCCTCTTTCACCCTCATTAAAAGGTTCTTTAATTCCTCATCACTTTCTCCCTTCAAGGTTGTGTCATCAGCATATCTGAGGTTGTTGATATTTCTTCCGGCAATCTTAATTCCGGCTTGGAATTCATCCAGCCCAGCCTTTCGCATGATGAATTCTGCATATAAGTTAAATAAGCAGGGAGAGAATATACAGCCTTGTCGTACTCCTTTCCCAATTTTGAACCCATCAGTTATTCCATATCCAGTTCTAACTGTAGCTTCTTGTCCCACATAGAGATTTCTCAGGAGACAGATGAGGTGATCAGGCACTCCCATTTCTTTAAGAACTTGCCATAGTTTGCTGTGATCGACACAGTCAAATGCTTTTGCGGAGTCAATGAAGTAGAAGTAAATGTTTTTCTGGAACTCTCTAGCTTTCTCCATAAACCAGAGCATGTTTGCAATTTGGTCTCTGGTTCCTCTGCCCCTTCAAAATCCAGCTTGCACTTCTGGGAGTTCTCAGTCTACATACTGCTTAAGCCTGCCTTGTAGAATTTTAAGCATAACCTTGCTAGCATGTGAAATGGGCGCAATTGTGCGGTAGTTGGAGCATTCTTTGGCACTGCCCTTCTTTGGGATTTGGATGTAGATTGATCTTCTCCAATCCTCTGGCCACTGCTGAGTTTTCCAAACTTGCTGGCATATTGAGTGTGAAAGAAGTTGGAGTTCTTATTGCCAAATAAATTGTAATGAAACCAAATAAGAACTCTGGCCAAAGTTTTAACAAAAAAACATGCGTTTACTCATAAGTAATTCCAAACGTATTATCAATTCTGTAAAGAATTACAGTCTTAAACAACAAATAGTTTCATATGAAAGTTTTCTTTAAAGTCTTTTAGAGATGGCTGTCAGGGCTTCTCCAATGCGTGTCAGGTGTAAACCAGGGAGACCAGGACAGGGCCCCGTTTCGGCATGGATGCCTTCTTCAGCTGGCAATATCAAATAGTATTAAATAGCACAGAGTACATCAAGTTTCAAAATTGAACATTTTAAACAACATCAAACGAGTTATGTAAGGTTTTAAACAGAATTATAAAGTATCATTCACTAGAGGTCATAATTCAACAACATCAGATAAATTATTATTACAGGAAGTTTTAAAGTCTCGTGCTTATATATGTGCCCAAGTGGCTTTTCAAAGTATTTGGTTCCTTACCTTGTTTTTTATGGTAGAAGTATGTGAAAAATAAAAATGGTGTGTTTCTTTGATTCCTAAGAGGATATAGCGTCTGTAAACCATAGAAAAAACGACTGTTACAATTCTTCCATTAAATTGTGTATATGTGAAGTACAAGATTATGTGTGGTCTCACCTTAGAAGTTTTGCTGTATTTTTCTCTGTTTTTTTCGGGCGTTTCCTACTCATAGGTGAGTTTGTGGCCTTATATCTGAAAGGGGAGGAGATAACCCCCTGTTCTTCTTAAAGGTGTAATACAATCTAAACTCCTCAAAAACAAAAGGCACTGTGGTGATATTTTAAAGAAAGGAAATGTATTCCTGATGTTCATTCAGACCCTTGGGAGACATGGTTTCAAACAAATGAATGTATCTGGCTTCCTGTTGTAATAGAAGTTTTTCAATATTTCTTCGGTTATATAAGTCTATTTTGGGTTTCCAGATAATAAAGAAGACAAAATCATCCTCCGTGTGTTTTTGTCGTATATAATGTTCCACTAAAGGGGCTTCTAGTACCTTGTTTCGGATCCGTGATCGATGTTCATTTATGCGTAATTTTATCGGTCTAGTGCTCTTGCCTATGTATATCTTTTTGCAGGGGCACATCCATGCATACACACTGTTTTTTGTGTTGCAATTGCTGAAGTGTTCTATTTGAAATTTAAAGCCAGACTGTACATCAACAAACTCTTTCACTTGTAGTGCATATTTGCATACGCCACAGCTGCCACATTTGTAATGGCCCTTCGTGGTTTCCTCCGGGTATGTAAGCAAGTCCGATTTAACCAGATAATTTCTAAGTGATTTGGTTTTATTTAACCCAAACATAGGTGGATTCTGACATCCCGGTATGTTCGATAACAGGTGCCAATGTTTATATACCAGTTTCTTAATATTGGATGTGTAAGGTGTAAATTGTAACGCTGTGTAAATCCGATCTTCTTTGGATTTTCCAGAAGTCTTAACAGAAAGAAGATCTTTCCTGTCTTTTAATTCCGCTCTTCTTTTGGCGGCTTGAAGAGTTCGTAGTGTATATCCTCGCCTTAGTAAAGACTGTGTAAGTTTATTGGCTGCTGTTTCGTAGTCTTGTTGAAGGGTCGCATTTCTTTTGAGTCTCAAATATTGTCCATATGGTAGATTATTCAATAAATGTGGAGCATGGAAAGATGAGGCGTGCAGTAAGGAATTACGGTCAGTCAGTTTACTATATGGACGGACCTTCAGTAATTGGAAGTGATCTATGAAAACTGTAACGTCCAAAAAATTGACCGATGTGTCGTGGATCGTCCCGGATAATCGTATATTAGGATCTTGAATGTTTATCCATTGCAGAAACTGTGTGGCCGCGTCTTGGTTCTGTATAACAAAAAATAGATCGTCTATAAAACGATAGTATTTTATGATTTGGGTTCTGAAAGGATTGTGATTATTCAAAATGAATGTTTTTTCAAAGTTTATCATATAAATATTGGCAATAGAGGGGGCACAAGAGGATCCCATGGCTACACCTTTGATTTGCAGGTAAAACTGTTCCAAATGACGAAAAAAGTTGTGGTCCAAGATGATATCCAGAATGTCGAGCAAAAAATGAGTTGGTGGTTCTTTGTTGGGCCTAGAGTTTAGGAGGAATTCTATAATTGTTCTTACCTCCGGAAGGGGGACGTTGGTGTAAAGAGACTCAACATCCAAAGTTACAAGCGAGGCTCCTTGAGGTACTTGAATATTCTCTATATTTCCAATAAATGTTTTCGTGTCCAATATGTACGACGGGGTATCAATGGCGAATGGGTGCAAGAAATGTTCCATATATTGGCACAAAGGTTCCAGAAGGGAATCATTGCCAGAAACAATGGGTCTGCCAGGAGGAGCACTGAGTGATTTATGAATTTTAGGGAGTATATAAAAAACCGGAGTTCGTGGATATTTTTTTGTTAAGAATTCCGTTGTTTTTTTGTCAATATATCCAAAAGTTATACCTTCCGATAAAGTGGTCCTAATCACTCTGGATATATCATCCGTAGGGTCCTTGGGTAATGGTTTATAATAAGAACTATTTTGCAATTGTCTATTTACCTCTGCTGTGTAGTCGTGTGTATTCATGACGACTATAGCTCCCCCCTTGTCTGCCTGTTTTATCACAATATTTTTATCCTTCTGGAGATTGGTGATGATTTCTCTATCTCTAGAAGTGAAATTTTTCTTATGTGGAGGTGGTCTTCTTTTTTCCATTTTATTAATGTCCTCTAGTAATACCTGATAGAAAGCGTTTAGCCGGGCATTATCTACATATGGATTGAATGACGATTGTGGACGGAATTGAGAAGATGTCATCTGAGAGTTTCCAAAATGGCATCTTAGTTTCACTAAACGTATAAGCTTGAAAATATCCACTCTTGTTTGAAATGCATTGTATTTTGGTGTAGGGACAAATCCCAGCCCGAGATTTAATATTCTTTCTTCTTCTTGAGTTAGTATACGTTTGGATAAATTAACCACTAGAGACGGCGTTGTGGGTTGCGGTGCATGGAAAAATCCTGTGATTTCGGGTAGTTGGTTGTATGTGAGCGTAGATCATATTGCCTTGGTTGTCTGGATTGTCTTGGCTGTCGATGTGATCTGTATTCTTGTGAATCACTCAGTTCAGATGATTCGGCACTACTAGAAGATTTTTCGGTTGTAGGTCTGGATCGACCACTTGTATTTGTAGATTTGTGCATCCATAGGAAGACCTGATCTTGTTCATAGTCTCTACGGTCACGTTCAAATTTCCTTAATTTCTCAGATTTTATATTATCTGAATAATTTTTAAGTTCTACTTGTAGTTGTTTGAATTTGGACTCAAATGTTTCTAGGTCAAATTGTTTCTGTAGTTGTTCTGTTATACCTCCAATTTCTTTTTCCAAGCGATCAGTCTCTTTAACTGCAAATTCTGTAATTAAGGTCATCAGGTCGAAAGAGCATTTGTTTAGAATGGAAATCCACTTAAGTTTGAACTCTTCATTTTTGGAGAACAAGGTTGGAGCTTTTTGTATACGTAATCCTCTGGGTATCCTCTGGGCCTTAGTATAATCAGCCATCAGTCTAGCATGTAAGTTATATCTGGTTTGTCTCTTTGAAATGTTAAGAAAAGTGTTCCAGTCATTATTGAATTTGGTAGAAGTATCATTTGTGAGAGAAGGTAAGGAACCAAATATTTTCTCTTTTTCATCTGCGGAATACGCAAAAGTCTCAGACCATTTGGCCATATTGTAATCGTGAAAGAAGTTGGAGTTCTTATTGCCAAATAAATTGTAATGAAACCAAATAAGAACTCTGGCCAAAGTTTTAACAAAAAAACATGCGTTTACTCATAAGTAATTCCAAACGTATTATCAATTCTGTAAAGAATTACAGTCTTAAACAACAAATAGTTTCATATGAAAGTTTTCTTTAAAGAAATATCCAATATTAAGAAACTGGTATATAAACATTGGCACCTGTTATCGAACATACCGGGATGTCAGAATCCACCTATGTTTGGGTTAAATAAAACCAAATCACTTAGAAATTATCTGGTTAAATCGGACTTGCTTACATACCCGGAGGAAACCACGAAGGGCCATTACAAATGTGGCAGCTGTGGCGTATGCAAATATGCACTACAAGTGAAAGAGTTTGTTGATGTACAGTCTGGCTTTAAATTTCAAATAGAACACTTCAGCAATTGCAACACAAAAAACAGTGTGTATGCATGGATGTGCCCCTGCAAAAAGATATACATAGGCAAGAGCACTAGACCGATAAAATTACGCATAAATGAACATCGATCACGGATCCGAAACAAGGTACTAGAAGCCCCTTTAGTGGAACATTATATACGACAAAAAACACACGGAGGATGATTTTGTCTTCTTTATTATCTGGAAACCCAAAATAGACTTATATAACCGAAGAAATATTGAAAAACTTCTATTACAACAGGAAGCCAGATACATTCATTTGTTTGAAACCATGTCTCCCAAGGGTCTGAATGAACATCAGGAATACATTTCCTTTCTTTAAAATATCACCACAGTGCCTTTTGTTTTTGAGGAGTTTAGATTGTATTACACCTTTAAGAAGAACAGGGGGTTATCTCCTCCCCTTTCAGATATAAGGCCACAAACTCACCTATGAGTAGGAAACGCCCGAAAAAAACAGAGAAAAATACAGCAAAACTTCTAAGGTGAGACCACACATAATCTTGTACTTCACATATACACAATTTAATGGAAGAATTGTAACAGTCGTTTTTTCTATGGTTTACAGACGCTATATCCTCTTAGGAATCAAAGAAACACACCATTTTTATTTTTCACATACTTCTACCATAAAAAACAAGGTAAGGAACCAAATACTTTGAAAAGCCACTTGGGCACATATATAAGCACGAGACTTTAAAACTTCCTGTAATAATAATTTATCTGATGTTGTTGAATTATGACCTCTAGTGAATGATACTTTATAATTCTGTTTAAAACCTTACATAACTCGTTTGATGTTGTTTAAAATGTTCAATTTTGAAACTTGATGTACTCTGTGCTATTTAATACTATTTGATATTGCCAGCTGAAGAAGGCATCCATGCCGAAACGGGGCCCTGTCCTGGTCTCCCTGGTTTACACCTGACACGCATTGGAGAAGCCCTGACAGCCATCTCTAAAAGACTTTAAAGAAAACTTTCATATGAAACTATTTGTTGTTTAAGACTGTAATTCTTTACAGAATTGATAATACGTTTGGAATTACTTATGAGTAAACGCATGTTTTTTTGTTAAAACTTTGGCCAGAGTTCTTATTTGGCATATTGAGTGTGGCACCTTAACAGCAACATCTTTTAAAATTTTAAATAGTTTAGCTGGAATATCATCACTTTCACTGGCCTTGTTATTAGCAGTGCTTTCTAAGGCCCATTTGACTTCACTCTCCAGGATGTCTGGCTCAAGTTCAGCAAACCACACTACCTGGGGTGTACAAGACCTCCATATCTTTCTGGTATAATTCCTCTGTGTATTCTTGCCACCTCTTCTTGATGTCTTCTGTTTCTGATAGGTCCTTTCCACTTTTGTCCTTTATTATGGTAATCTTTGTAGGAAATGTTCCGTTCATATCTCCAATTTTCGTGAACAGATCTCTGGTTTTTCCCATTTGTTGTTTTCCTATATTTCTTTGCATTGCTCGTTTATGAAGGCCTTCTTGTGTCTCCTTGCTATTTTTTTGGAAATCTGCATTTAATTTCCTGTATCTTTCACTATCTCCCTCGCATTTTGCTTGCCTTCTGTCCCCCGCTATTTGTAAGGCCTCATTGGACAGCCACTTTGCTTTCTTGCATTTTCTTTTCATTGGGATGGTTTTCGTTGCTGCCTCCTGTATAATGTTACGAGCCTCCATCCATAGTTCTTCAGGCACTCTGTCCACCAAATTACCATATTTTTCCGTCTATAAGACGCCCCCATGTATAAGACACCCCCAATTTTTGGGGACTCAGATTTAAGAAAATGAAGGGAGATGGCCCAGCGTATAAGATGCCCCTTAATTTTTGACATTATTTTTAAGGGGAAAAACCTAGTCTTATACATGGAAAAATATGGTACCTCAGTAGCCGGAGGACAGGAAAGCAATGTCAGGATGCACACCAAAAATACTGAGGACAGGAGGAGGTTCATAAAGGTTCTGGACACCCTCCCCACCAAAACGAAACAAAAACAGAACCCCAGCAACTTTCACTCTTAAAAAATCAAAACTTGTGGCAATTTCAAGTGACACCAGCACTGTCTGACTCAGAGAACAATTCCTCCAAGACCCTGCCTCTCAATGCCATTAGTCACTTTATGACGTCTGCCTGGCTTGAGGTCTGCAAAACTATTTGTGACCTCAGAGATTCAGCTGCAGGTGCTGAAGTGTCACAGTTTTTCTGGCTGCCATTGGTTTAGCTCTGCTGACATCACAGTCTTTGCCGGTCCGATGTCACAAACAGGGCATGTCATGTGACATCTCAGATCAGACTACTGATTGCTTACTCACATCCGAACACATATTGTACCATGCTCTGTTACTGGTACAAGGGAGAGACTAATTACTACCCAACTTTTCTTACTGCTGGTGCATAAGCAGGCAAGAGCACAAGCTGATAGAGGGATGAATCTCAGGAGAATGGAAATAGAGGTGAAGACCAATGGGAAAAACAGGCATGATGGGAAAGGTAGGCAAACGAAGAGGCTGGAAAATATGGATGTTGGGTAGCAGAAGTACTTTGAAGGTGTCCAGGTAACCAAACAGACAAGGTCAAAATGTGGCCTTTGCCCAAAGGCACAGGGCTGATCCAGGGATCAGATCCTTAGGAGGAAACAAATGGTTTGCTTGAGTGGATGGAACTGTGCTGGAATCTGGGAAACATAAATGGCCACAGTGTCCACCTTGCAGATCCCCCACTCTAAGACACATCATAGAACATCTGCCCAACTCTTCCAGATGTACCACAACTCCCACCTGGACCAGCCAACATGGGCAAAGGTCAGGGATGAAGGCAGCTGTAGTCCAACAATATTTGGAGGGCACTACATTGAGGAAGACACCAATTTGCACACAACCAAGATCAGCTACCAAAAGAATAGGGCAGTGCATTTCTCTGGCAAGCTACTCTTTCCCTTTTGATTATTATAATGCCCCCTCTTGTCTCCGTGAAAAGGGTCTGCTTTTGTGCCATATGTGACAGTTTGAAAAGGACATTTCATTCTCATTCATCTCTGTCCCTTTCTCTCCATTAAAGCTTTTTTAAATCACCTAAAGGATTCAAGTGGTTGTTCAGCTGTTTGGTGACAACAAAAATCCGCTGTCTGCACTTTCATGGATTATAGCATTGCATAATCTTTTTTCCCAAAAGAGAGAATTTGCCCAACTGCTCTCTAATATTTCCTTGTATTTCTTCCCACTAATACTCTCTTAGGGTAAAATTATGAAATGGTATTCGGAAAGAACATTCCATTGCTCCTTTTTCTGAAGGGTGCTTTCTGTATGAAGCACAAATGCCAAAAGCAAGCAAAGTCAGAACAGAAACGAAACATATGCAGAGGTTCTCACATAAATGTTTAAATTTAAATTTATTTGATTGATTGAATTTATATACCACCCTATACCCAGAGGTCTCATCTTAAAGATGTAAGTATTTTGAAACTACTACTGCAGAAACATAAACAGGGGACTTGAATGCATGACTACTATTTGATTCTTCTCAATCTACCCAGATCAGCCTAGATAGTTTGTGGAGTGAAATGCATAGGGGAAGGAGTCGACCAGAACGCAGGTCAGGATCTACACTCTAAATCTAAATCTTTTGGAGATTTACTGTAATTGTCAAGGATTTCTGACACCCAATTGATTAACAATAGCAATAACAAATCAACACCTGCCATCTAAAATAAGCTCATGAAGAAACCTAACCAGGAGGGGTCTTTTGTGTGTGATTTAGCTGAGATTCCTGCATTGCAGGGGGTTGGACTAGATGACCCTCAGGGTCACTTCCAGCTGTACAATTCTATGATTCTATGAATCAGAGTGGCCTGGCACAGTGCTATCGCAGCATCTAATTCCACTTGCTAATGTCCCTCACCCACTGAAATTGTTTGCGTAGGTTCCAGTGAGCTAGACCTGTGATCTCCGATACGTGCATTCTCAAAATAAACTGGGGGAGGGGTAATTCATAAATTTCACCTTCTATTAGTTCAGTTTAGCTTTTTAAAAACATTGACAGAGGAGGGGGAAGAAGAGCAACTCCAACTCCTGTGCTGTGTTGGTGCTGACCTTTAAAGCCCTAAACGGTCTTGGCCCAGTATACTTGAAGGTGCGTCTCCACCCCCATTGTCCAGCCCAGACACTGAGGTCCAGCTCTGAGAGCCTTCTAGCGGTTCCCTCACTGTGAGAAGTGAAGCTACAGGGAACCAGGCAGAGGGCCTTCTTGGTAGTGGTGCCCGCCCTGTGGAACGCCCTCCCATCAGATGTCAAGGAAATAAACAACTATCTGACTTTTAGAAGACATCGGAAGGCAGCCCTATATAGGGAGGTTTTTAATGTTTGATCTTTTATTGCATTATTATTATTATTATTATTATTATTATTATTATTATTATTATTATTATTATTTTCTGTTGGGAGCATGTGTGATGATGCCAAAATAAGCACAGCCATGTCCTAGGTTGTGTGTGTGGTGAGCTTCAGTTTTCTGGGTCATCTGGAAATATCTGAACCACTTTTGGAGGCGACTGCGAGTATCCTGCTTTGAAGGAGAGGTACAACAATGTTTCCTTCTCAGATTTATCCAGTAAGCAGGATGTCCTGAGCTACATGTAGCCACATGTCACTGTTCTATCTCACTAGGAAGTATCTTAACTGTTTCAATATCCCAGGGTAGCTGGCCTAAGTGTTTTTGGATTTTAGGATTAGTCCAGAGACCTTCTATTCTAGGTCTATAACTGACTCATTAATACATTTGTTCTGAACACATACTTCACTTAATTTTACTTCATCTCCAGAGGCACACTCCATTATCTCTCAAGACAGATGGATGCCAACAACATGTATAAATATAGGTTCTTTGTTGATTAATTATTGGTATCATCATCATCATTATTTCACGTCCCTTGGCTCGGTGCCCTGTGTGGGGGAACTACTCAAACCGCCCTAGATCTGGCACTACTTATGGGTATGATTTCCTCTTTACTTAGATGGTTGGCTTTAACCAGAGTTCAGCTAGATAAGTGTGCACTGGCGCTAACCATGTTATCCCAATATTGGTTCTTAACCAGGTTTTGCAAAGCTGCTTCAGAAATTGCACTCACAAACTCGGGGGGGGGGGTTACAAGGACAATCTTGGATAGGACCACTGCAAAGTTAACTGTGTCTCTTCTCTAAGGCATGCGCCCACACCAGTGCCGGATTTACGCATAAGCTAAATAAGCTATAGCTTAGGGCCCCACTCTCTTGGGGCACCCCCCAAACATTCACTATTAATATACTTATTCTTAATTGTATTTCAGTTCAACAGTTACTTTGATAAAATACATATTTTGTTATGTGCAAATGGCTTTAGATACCTATTAGGTCCATAAATTACCATGTATTTTAATCTTTGTGGGAAGCCACCCAGAGTGTCTGGGGAGACCCAGCCGGATGGGCGGGATACAAATAATAAATTATTATTATTATTATTATTATTAAGCATATATTCAACAGAAAAAACAGTGACAATTTGTTATTGACAAAGGACAGCTGGACCTTCAGTAGCTTAGGGCCTCATCAAACCTAAATCCGGCCCTGGCCCATACAAGGGCGGCCTGTCTCATTTCAGCACCTGAGGCAAAATGGGAAGGTGCCACTTCTCCTGGCCCTGCCTAAGCCTTACTTACCAAGGTTATGCAGCAGGGTCTTCTGGTGAGATCTCGCGAGCTCTTGTGGAAGCAGCAGCCACAGCTGTGTGGCCCTGGCGGTGGCGGCAGTAGCAGGTAGGGTGCCCACGGAGGCAGCACCCAATTGGATTCTGCCTCCCGACGTGGGAAGCTGGCCCTGAGCCCACCAAACATTCATCATTGACTACCTAACTTTAAGAGACTGGGAATATGTTTGCTTTAGACCCCTGAACTACAGGATGTGTTTAGAGAAGAGGCCTGGGCAGAGAATTGTGTGTGATTTTATCTTTTTGCACTGGGATTTGAGAATACAGCATAACAAAAGAAATAGAAACCCGTCAGCTGAAATCCCGTTTTGTAGGTCACAGGCTTTTTCAGGCCCTTTATAAGCCTATGACGAACCTCGTACACTGAAGATGCTTTCTCATATTTCAACACATATTTCGCACAGAGGGCTAGTATTATTCCCTTTGTCTCACGCAATTAGCTGTGTCAGTGCAACTACTCCATGCTTTACACAACTTAATAAAAATAAAAGGAGTTTTTTTTCTGGTGGCAAAGTCATGCCTCAGAATGACCACTGGGTGGCAGAAGCACACAATTCTTTAAGCCACATTAAGCTGGAACGGAAAGAGCAAGTTTTGTGGACACTTCTAACATCTGCAGCTATGGAATCAGCAGAACACAATCAGACGGATCCTCAAGCTAGTGAATACAACATTAATGTTATGAAGCTCATAATTACTATTGTATGTCAGTGTTACTACTACAAACCTAGGTGTTACCCCCCCAAAAAAAGCTGCTAAAAATTCTGTGCTCAGTGAATCAAATTATCTCTCTCCCCCACCCAACATTGTTCTCTCTTTAATAGCAACCTAACAGAGAAATTTAGGTGAAACAGATATATAAAATGATGGGGATGGGGGGGGGGAGAGAGACTCACCTACTAAAGTTCATGATACAGAGCCAGTTTAACCATAGGGGCACACTATGTGTCTCCCTAGGGAAGCTAAATTTTTAGTGCAGCCAAATCTGAAGGGCAATAAAATTCAAAAAGCACCAAAAATGGTGCTGGTGGTGGAAGGAAGAATCAGCAATGGCCAGTTCCAGCATCCTGCATTTTCCAGAATGCAGAGTCAATGACACCATTTTATCCCAAAGGAACAAAACCTCCTAAATGGGTCTTTCTTAGAGAGAGGCACAGTGGTGCCTGCTTCAGAGCTCTCCTGAGAGCCAAAGAGGTCTGCCGCAGTGGTGGTGATGAAGCTGGTGTGGAACCGGTTACCATTTCCCAACATGCTGCCATACCAAGATGTCATTGGGGTGCAGCAGGGAGGCAATGGTTTTGATGGAAGTTGAACTCTGACATCTCTTGAAGGCAAGCTTCTTGGAGTACCTGAGAAACTCCTCTGATAACTGCAACAAACCTCCAAGTGTCAACATGCAGAATCATAATGGGCGGCAAACTGATTTCCTAATCAGTCCCCCCCTCCTTTCTTGCAGAGGAAGCCCACTCCCTTTTCCATATAAAGAAAGGATGCTTAGGATTGCACCCTCACAAGGGCACTCAGTGGAGAAGGTTTCAGCTGCCTGGGGCCTGATCCTGCCTTTTTCTTGTTTGTGTGAAGCACGGACGGCTCACTAGACTGGTTGTCTTGCAAAACCTCTGGAATTCACGAGTTTATATGTGTTTAGGCAGGTGCAGCCAGTGATCACGGTCTGGTCAGTTCAGCAGAACTTTTGAGGGGCAGGGAGCACAGACACGCCTGCAGGAGAGGAGGCCATCCCTCACACAGGTTCTCTTACACCAGGGCCAGCTACAGCTTCTCTCCCTTTGCTTCAGTGTGTTGGGAAAATTGTGCAAACCTCCCCCCCCCCCAAGTTGCCACCAGTCTGCCTCGGTTTCTGTTTTTTGGGAGGGAGGGGACGGACTCAGTACCTTTCTCACAGTGCCCATTACAAGTCATCGAGAACGCAGTACCAGTACCCAGCATCTTGCAAACACACACACAATTAAGAAAAACACTGTTTACTTACCCAGCCAACTTCTGTTTAAATACACTGAAACGAACACAGGAGGGACTGTGAAGAAATCTACCACCGAGTTTACTTCCAGCCAGAACCATAGCTTGTCATTGGCTGCTATGAACTGGGGAGGGAAATGAAGAAGATAAGGATACTGGTTGTTTTTTGGGGGGCGGGGGATTGGGGGGAATTCCTTAGGAAAGATACAGCAGATTTTCTGTTTGTCCCTTGGAAATAATTAAGGCATCGTTTCGTGACCTCTAATTAAAATCCACCTACTTATTCACTTTAATTCATTAATTAATTGACTAATTCATTTAAAAATGTTTTATACCTGTTTTTTAAGGGTGCAGTCTTCCCACCCGAAGAAATCTTTGTAAAATACATTTTCATGTAAAATACATGAAGATACAACTGCAAACATGCACACAACCCCCCCCCCCCCCAGCAGTGAAAGATTCCCACCCTCCTCTATGTAAACCACTTGGGAGATTTCAACAATAAATCAGCATGCAGATTTTACAAAGAAATGTGTCTTGAATAAATGAGTTTTTATTTAACAGCCAGCAGTGATGAGACAACACTGGAGAGGGGGTTCCAAAGGTGTGGTGGGGCCATGACAGAGCAGGCCCTGTCCCTTGTCACCACCAGCCTAACAACTTTTCCTGGCGGGCTAGTAAAGCTTGAGATCACTTCAACCTTGTGTACATGGTCCTATAAGCAAATCTACCTCAGCATTTTTTAAAAAAACAAGGCAAAGGGACCACTGAAAACCTTCTCTATGGACAGTTTGCAAGTGTTGGAGTTCGTAGGAGCTGGTATGATGGGAGAAAAGACTGAGAAGCTTCTAGAGCATTATTTGTGCCACAGAGTTAAAGCAGTTACTTCCGGAAGCATATACTTACGGAAAACTCAATATGGAAGCCACGTGGCACATTCAAACGAAAAGCTTTTGAAAACCGAAGCAGTTACTTCTGGGTTTTCGGCGTTCAGAAACCGAAATGTTCGACTTCTGAACCGTTCAAAAACCGAGGCACGACTGTATTTTAATTTGACAAACTTGGCTTCCCAAATATAAACAACAACAACAAAAAAAAACAACCCACCTACCACACATGAAAACCAATTTACTCAAAAGGTATTGGCAACTATGATGGCCTTCGTACATTTTTGCGCATCCATAGCAGTATGTTGCTGCTTGACAGTTTTAGGCTGCTGGCGTCCTTTCCCCCCTGGTTATCCCCACAAGTGCCTCTGGGGGGGAAACACTGTGGCACCCCCCCTCCCCTCAAGCAAAGCAATATGGAGATTTGCACTTACCCGCAAGCCGAAGTAGAGCAGGAAGAACACGTTGAAAGCCATGTCTATCTGTAACGTGAAATCTTTGTAGAAATTCTGGCAAGATTCTATTGGGCTATTTGAGAAAAGAAAAAGAAAAAGACCAGAGTAAACTAAAGGGAATGAAGTTCGCATATCAGAAGTATGGCAAAAGTAACGTCAACTGCCCACTGTTATCATTTTGATTGACAATGAACAGGATTCAGTCATTATACGCTGCTTCTGGCTCTTCCATTATTTCTAAAGCAAGCAGGCATTGGAAAAGACAATACAGTATTTGGAACATTGTTTTTGTATTGTCAGCCATTCTTACTGTTCACCTGTTAGTTGCAACAGGTGAGCAGAAACATGCAGGCACTTTTAAGGAATGACAAGCAGGAAAATCTCTTAGGATTCCTCAATCCCACATTAACCCTTAAAGAACTGGCTTCTTTCTACTGGGTACGTAAAGCTACAACAGTTCAACCACCGAATTTGGGTTGCCAACTTTTCAGCAGGCCTTGTTCCTCTGCCTGTTACAGCAGGTGGCTCCACAGGCAACAGCAGGTGCCTATGCTAATCTCCATGCTGCGAAAAGCTTCATCTGCTAATTCCTGCAAATTCAGCTGCTGTTAAAGGTACAAGAGCATGCCATACCATTTTCTCCCCTGATTAGCTGGCAACCCAAAATCTAGCAAAATTTATTTCATTATACAAAGTTTTGTGTATTTTGGACAAAACAGCATCTTGTAAAATCAGTAACACCAACGATTTCAGGAAGTCATTCTAAAAAGAACCCCCACCAAATTAATGCTATCTTATATTTCACACTCCCCTTTCTGGTTAGTGTGATATAAAGAGAGTTGCTTATGGATATTAGCAACTTTGGGGAGAGACTTGTTTGCTTCTTTACAAATACAGTACCATGAATCTAGTAGAAAGAAGAGCATAGCCCGCTGTTAGAATTAATGCGGAACAACATAAATTAAAGGAGTAGAAGCAGGACTCTAAGGGTTAATTTTCACATGCAGATTTCAGATTCCCCTCTCTTTCTCAGGCAGCCTTGCAAAATCTAGTTTTGCTTTTTTTTAAAGGGGCACATCCAACTCTCTAGCACACTCTATACAAACTGGTACTGTGGTATTCTTCAATAAACCAGGTTGCAGCAAATTTAAAAATATACACGTACGTGTGTGTGTGTGTGTGTGTGTGTGTTGTGATTTATTTGTGATGGTCCTATGAGATGGTTGGAAAGACTGCAGATCACAGCCCCCAGGTTAAGCAGCATGTCCCAAGATTTGTAACAAGTTACCATTCAGTCAGCATAACCATACAGAGGTCAGGAACGATGCTTAGAAGTTACTTATTTCTGAGAAGGAGAAGTAAAAAAAATACGCGCTTGAGGTAACAGGAAGGAAAACGACAGTAACGGGGAAATTCCACGACTCTTCTTTGTACAGATAAATCACGATGTATATCATACCAGTTAGTATAGTGCTACATTTGCAGATGCAAGGCTAAATTGCTAAACAAGCAAGTTTCTGTGCATTCTGAATGTTGCTGACCTAACTGAAGGCAGGAAAGGAAATTAGCTGGATTTTGAGGGTATTACACATGCAGCCAGGTTCCCATTTACTTGCAAAACATCACAGCTCAAACAAGTCCGATAACAGCATGCCCCCGCTTTATCCTCAGGCACGTTTATAGTTGCCAACATTTCCCTGAAGGGCAGTGATGCAGAGTTCTAAGAAGACTCGGTAGCAACCAACACCATATTCACAGTGTTTTGAAATACTATTTGCAAATGCTGCATCGAAATTATTAAACACGCAAGTCTTATAGAAAGAGTGTGAATTGCAATAAATAAAGGACAAAACGGTATATTTGTGGTATTGTTGTTAGTATCTCACATTCTCTTGGTAGCAAAGCAACCGAAAATATATCTTGCTTTAATACATTAGAGAAAACTGAGGAAACCAGAAAAGGGAAAAACTCCTGCTTTCAGTCCTGTCCCCGTCCCCCCACTTTTCCCGGAGTATGCAGAATGAGAGTCAGGCATCTCACCCACTGCCAGATCCTCCAAGTATCTGAAAACCATGGATCTGGTAAGGGGTGAAATGCGCAAGCTCCCATATCGTCATTGTAACAGAAACAGGAAAAGCAGAAGCATGAGACATTGATGCATCTGCTTTGTAAGCTTCTTCTGAAGTCCACAAAGCAACCCTTCAAACAGAAGCTTCTCCAATGCAAAAACTAGTAAAGAGATGAGTTCTAGCTAGCCTCCTTGCAGATATGTGTGGGGAATTGTCAATGAAGATGATTCAGACATGTTCCCCGCCCCCCTCACCTGCAGCCTAGAGTGCCCCAGTAGTCTCAATATTGTGCAGTCTAAAATGGTGTAGTACTAGTAGTCCAAGATTGTCAGAGAGACTGGGTAGGGTCATATTTTCACATGCTGATTTCATTCCAGACAACCATCATCTGCAGTCAACCGAAGGTAAACAGACAACACATGAAAAAGCTGGTTGGCGGTTAGGCATTGGTTATTGTGTTGATTTCTGGATGGGTGGTGCCCACCTCCAGAATCATGGTGATGATGGTACAGGGAATTCCGTTAAAGGAATCCGGCGGCTCTTTATGCTTTGTCCGAACCCCCGGTAGGGGACAAGGCCATAGCCAGAGCCCCCGGGACCTCTGGGGAGAGGGAGGCTTTGCCCCCAGCCTCCTTAACTCTTCCCAGTTGGCATTCTCCCTACGCTGACTGGATGTCAGCTCTGTCCCAGCGGACAGCTAGTCTGAACCAATGCCTACGCAACCACTCACCGAATTTGTATTTCAATAAAGTTGTGGCCTAAATTATTGCCAAAAACCCAAACAAAATTAATGTCTCCAGTGTCAATTCTTTGGGGGTGGCTTGAGGACCTCGACACGCAAAGGACTAGTTGCAGTGGAAGTAACTATTGTCAAGTTCCCTGACTATGGGGTGAATCCAGACTGAGAGTTAGGGTCCCCTGAATTCAATGGGGTTTAGGCATAAAACTGCCAGTCTGGATCCAACCCTGTTTTTACGAAGCGATAGGTGAAATTATCACATGGCAAGTGCGGATAGTGAAACGGCTGCCATGGGCCATCACTCTCTCTTTTCCCTTCAGGAAATTACTTGGCAATGAGGGTGGAGTAATGAGCCTTCCATACATTTCCTCTAAAAAAGCCCAAAAAACTAATGGTACATATTCACCATGACAAGCACTGAGTTGCAGCAAACCCCTGATGTGGGTTTGCAGTTGCACAAAGCTAAGCTATGACACCACATATACAATAATCGCATACCAAACACCTCTTAAACGCAAACTTAGCCTTTAAGATCCTGACAGTAGGTTGCTTCACCTCGGTACAGATACTGTAGAGTTGGAAAAGGTCGAGGGGATGTAGTGGCTCCCCCCATGAGGAAAGGTTACAGCACCTGTAACATCTTAAGTTTACAAAAAAGGCGGGTATGGCGTGACATGCTAGAAGTTTATAAAAGTATGCATCCCTCTTCCATAGCACTAGAGCTTGTGCACATCCAATAAAGATGAATGCTGTGAGATTTAGGGCAGTTAAAAGAAAATACTTACTTACACAGTGCATAGCCGAAAGCTATGGAGCTCACTCCCCCAAGAGGCAGTGATGGCAACCAACATGGTTGGCTTCGAAAGAAGATTGGGCAAATTCATGGAGCAGAGGGCTCTTATCAATGGCTACTAGCCATAATGGCTGTGCTCTACCTCTACAGTTGGTTTTTCACAGGCAGCTGTGAGCAGAATGCTGAATGAATAGCAGAATTAAAAAATATGTATTTTTGTTTTGTTTTGTTCCACTTTAGGCCAATTCAGCTACATCAATCGTTCACTCTTTTCCTTCTATCTCCCCCCCCCCAACTCATAACATGAATAACCCAGAATAAATTGTTTATTTATGCATCAATAGGGCTATTAAATAAACCACAGTACCCCAGACAAGATGCACAAAACAGAAGGCCCTCTACAGTGGTTTTCTGTAGTTTCTTCCTGCCGTCCTACGAACTTGCTGGGAAGTAATTAGCAGTGCACTGGGGAAGTCTTGGAAACCTCTACAGCATTTCAATTAACAATTAGAAAGAGTGCTGACTGGGCGGGTTGTCATTAAAATTTAAATGAAACATGAAAATTGGGGCAACTGCAGAAGGTGGCATTGATAAACAGCAAATGCAAAAGAAGGAGACGCTTCTATCACTGATATATCACCAGCAGATTAATATATAATCAAGGGGAAGATTAACTGCAAATGGAAGCGCAAATGGTTTTGTGCGCATAGTTGCCTGAAATTCAAAGGCATATACATATATGCCCAGTTAACACCGTGGTATCAGATGCCACACAGGCATAGCCAGGTCCAACCCAAGTCACTGGGTTGTAGAAAACTTTTTTTTTTTAATACTTAGAGTAAACCCATTGAAATGTATGAACACGACTGAATTTGGTCTACTAATTTCAATGCATCTACCGGTACTCTGAGTAAAAGTTCCTCAAGGTCTGTGGTCCACTAGGAAGCTTTGCTATGCAAGCACCATAGGAAATAATAATGTTGTTGCACAATTTCTGTTCATTTCACTGCTGCGTAGCTGGAGCTTGCCAGTGGATTGTTTCTATCTGAACAGTCTTAAAGCCAGTTAGCTCAGCAGTTAATGTTAATTGCTACAAACAGGCAAAGAACATACATGTTTTATCTATTTTACTTCTACATGGGCTTCAAAGCCATATATTTTAACTGGAGGGCAGGTGTGGAGCAGGTGTTGGGAGAGCAGCTATTTAGGCTAGGTGTTTTTTAACTGATAAGAAATGCTTAGAAGACCATATTGACTGAATATGGATACTCTGAAGTTTTAACATGGTTATTACATAAGCACGAACCTGCAGTGCCTTAGATAAAGCGTCCAGAACTCCTTTGCCATATTTCGTCCAGAAATCTATGCTGGGGCACAGCACTAGACTATAGTCCTTCTTTGGTGGTGGTGGTGGGGGAATAGTGCTGTGAAATCACAAAAGATCATGGTAACCATTCTCCCTCCCCCCCCTCTCTCTCCCTGCCCCCCCCCCCGAAATTTGGATGTCCCAGTTTTCCTAGGACACTTGTGGGGTATGTGCTTTGACCTTGCAGAACAGTTAGCTACGGTATTGGCTCTTCTGAATAGAATCCAGAAGGGACCTGCAACTAATTAGAAACACCAAATTTCCCTCTTGGTAGCCACTCTTGAGAACAAAGCATAACAGTAGTAGTCTGGCTGCCTGCAGCTGTGCCCATGCCCTTGTAAGCAGCAATGTGAAGAGCAACAAATCGAATCACAATAAAAACAAGGTGTGCCTGTATTATGGAGCTATGCTTTGTATTATTTTATTAACACTGTCGCTTAACATATGTCTGTCATGGCTACAATAAATTTATGAGTAGCAGCAGTTTTACAGTAGTAAACAACAATAACGATAGCATAAATATTTAATAAACCTCCAACATGCCTTTCCTTTTCATCACCTTTATAATCATAAACACACTTCACTTCCTCCTCTCGGCTCCACAATGGAACCATTAAAGAATCCAAAATCCAGTGGTGTCCAAAACATGCTACTTCTCCTTGCCTCACAACTGAGCCACCTCTGGGTTCCAATAAGTCTTGGTCCCAAATTATTCTCAATTCCTTGCTTCTGTTCTAATTCTATCGTGCAAGAGAGGACACATGGGGGAACTAGATTTGTTACTTAGCAAGTCAGTGGTGAATTTATGGATGTCTCCAAATCTGAGACACCCATCTAGCTGCCCAGTGAAAAGCAATGGCAAGTATAAACCTTGGCTACGGCTTAATCACAAACCTAGATTTAGACAACGTGTTAAACCAAAGCATTTGTTAGTGTGGCTGTGGGAGTAACAAACAAAACCCCATGGAAGAGCAAAGTGACTGGCTGAAAATTTATCTTCTGGAACTCATTCATTTGCATGGTATGAGTAATGCAGTGTTCTGCTATTACAATTACGGTTTCTGCTACTTGATTACCCAAAGCCATGCACTTAAGCCAACTGATTTTTATTTATTTTTAGCTTTTACACTGTTTTAGTTGTATCCTGATTTTAATGTTCGTTTGTAAGTTGTTTTCAGGGTTTTCTTTGTATAAAATGGTTACTAATAAGTTCAAATAACAGCAATAACACTAATAACAGTAGCAATAATAATAACAGAACACAGATTGCAGTCAATTGCCCCAACCCAATATTTCAGGACACATGTCTCCAATGCAGGGAGTGAGAAGTGAATGATATTTACTCCTTTTACCTCTATAAAGTACTGTACATAGATGTATCTGGCTACAGAATTAAGAGGTGTGTGTGTATAAGAAAGGGGGGGTGTAAGGCTGGGACTATTTTGAACAAATGTGGCTATAGCAGGATGAGTCCAGTAGTTGTCTCTTGATCTCAATGATCCTGCATAATTATAAATGCTGGCATTTTCCTTCCTCTTCCATCACTGAAGGGCCATGACAAAACCTATCACAATACTGTTTAGTTCAAAGAGGAAGAATCCATGAGCCCTACCCAACAGACAGAGCACAATGAAATGTCTGGCTTTGAGTAGAAACTACTCTCCCTTTGCCATAGAAAGTCATTTCAGTTTTCATGTGGCACGGGAAGCTCACTTGGGCACACAGAACTAGTGGCATGGTCCTTTGGACCTCTGCCTGAGTCAACAGTTGGCAATACTGCAGGATGTGCAACTTCTCTAAAAAATTGTAGAATGAATGGGTGCAATCCACTTTAGTGCCCCTGCATGCACAAAAGGGCTTTTGATCCAGCAGACATCTTCACAAATGGACGAGGAGAGGAGAACATTTAAGCAGATTCCCTCCTTCCCAAGCCACCTTCCACCTTGTCCCCGCCCCCCTCAGGAGCAGATTGGAAAAAAATAATGTCTACTCTTTTCTTCCAACCTGCTTGATCAAAAGTCCTCCCATGAGCATAACACCATCAATTGAAATCTACCCAATGTCCCAGAAGCTAGGTGATTGATTAGATATATACTGTAGAACACAAAGAGAGAGTGATCCATGTACATTGCACAGGATATATCTAATTCTGTAGAGAAGATAAGTGACTCATCATGAGTCTGAACAATAAGGCTTGGTGACCTCTTATAGATTGAGTGCCAAAGGCTGCGCCTGCCAAACTTGATTAATAATATTTTATATTTTCTTTTCTTGGTAGTCTGTTTATTATCAATACCAGACTAAATTTGGGGCTGACATGAAAAACTCAGCTATAACAAAACAAATATTGATTATAGACTTCTGTCTCATCTGCTGATTCAGAACAGTATATTGTTCTTGGGAGCAGAACAGTGATTTACTGTTTTCACTCTGTGATGATATATCAGCCTTCCATGAAAATGTAATTTTGTCATCTGCTGCTGCATTTTGCGCTGAGGTCTTCAGTGGTGCAAGAGTAAGACCAAAAAGATGCACTTGGCTGAGCCAATCACCCATTCCCATCACCCTTCTGAGTAATACCCCACCCTACCCTCTCACTATATATTAGGGTCTGGTGACTTCTGTTTCAGTGTATCTGAAGAAGTGTGCATGCACACGAAAGCTCATACCAAGAACAAACTTAGTTGGTCTCTAAGGTGCTACTGGAAGGATTTTTTAATTTTATTTTGTTCCATCATTGTTGTCCTTCAACCATAAGGTCAGAATCAGACTCTGGCTGGCTATTAGATGATGCTGTTCTATTTATATTATACTTGAATTTCTACAGACTGCATTTCTTGTTTATTTTTTGTATTTGCTTTATTGGTGTGTGTGTGTGTGTGTGTGTGTGTGTGTTATGGCTTTTAGATGGTTTTAGGGCAGATTATAGAATGCCTTTGTGACAGAGAATGAGGTGTATAAATGTTTAAATAAACAAATATTTCCACTAACCTCTGTAAAAGACAAATGACTAAGATGTTTTTCTTTGCGCCTTTGCAATCTTTTTTTCATCTACATAATTTTCATTTTCATGCTCAAGATAGCAATAAAATACTGGCATCATTCAAAGCTCTTTTCGCAAGTTTAAAACATGCACTTTTCTCCCTCCCATTTGTCATGGGTTTCTACAGAATAGCAATCAATCTTGAAATGAAAACAGGCAGATTATTACATTGCAAGAGAGAATGCAGACAAAAGCTGTGTGACCAATCTCCAGTACCAAATGGAGGCTTACAATGAGCTGAGAGTAGCCAGTGACAGCAGTCAATCAAGAACCATTTTGCTAAAGTGTTGCTAAATTTTTCATTTCCTCCTGATTTTTAGAATGCATTTTCACTAAGGCTTTTCAAAAAGAAAACTAATGTAGTGCTCTTTAGGATGGTTGAGAGATGAAGACTGCAGTCTTAAACATAGTGACTAGACAGTAAGCCTCATTGAACACAATAGGATATACTTGTAAGTAAACACATACCAGATTGTGTGTTGAATTCTTCATTTCAAATATCATACACTGTTTTGCTGATTGAGGTTTCAGTCTTAAGTATACTTACCTGGAAATATTCCATTCAAATATTCCCCCCCCTTTTTTTTTAGTAAGGACTGGACTCTGTGTTTCTGTTCAAGTACTTGTAACAAGCAAACTAAGACAACTTTTCAAGCATATTCAAACTCTCAGCAGCTCTAGCTGGCAAGGTCAGTGGTCAGAGATGATTTAAGAACTGGGCCCAGTTGCTAATTTTGTTTTTACAGGTTTTCCTCCAATACCTTTAACAGCAGCCTGACAGGCAGAATTGTTGCAGGTGAAGCTTCCCTTGGCATTGAGATGTGAGTGATGGGAAATTCTTACTGCTGCGTTCTGTACATCAGGCTTGTACAAGAGCAGGGCCAGTAAACCAATGGCAATGCCATCTTTTTTTCCAGGGTCTCAACATGTTTCTGATGGAACCTGATTCTGCATACTTCTCAGCTTCCACTCTCTTGTTTCGGGACCTATATTGCTTCTCATTCCAAAGACCACAATACTGTCTCTTACCCTATTTTCTCCCTTCCGTATCATTGTACCTCCAAGCAGCATACAATGCCTCCTCCCAGTTCCAGCAGCTGAATGCATGGTGCCTATAACAGGTCTGGCAACTGGCAGAAATATTTGACCTTTATCATGTTACAGATGTTTACTTATTATAGTGCCAGCAGTGAACACAGTGCTTTTTACAGAGGAACAAAGGAGAAAGACAGGACTCCATCCCAAAGATGTGTATTTATTCCCTTTACCCATCTCAACTTTCAGTGCAACAGAGATGTTTAGGAAGGGGCTCTAACTATGCAAATGAAATTTGGATTAATATAAAGACATAAAGTACAGAAGAGATGGGGCTAGTGTGAGTCAAGATTTCTATGCTTCCTCTTCTACCTGCTCCCCCCACGAAATCTCAAATAGTGCTTATGTCATTCACCATCTAGCCAACAGTAATAGGAAGTCATCAAGCGAGAGCGGGGCCAACGAGGAGTCTAACTTGAAAGACAGACTGCCTCATTAGTCCCATCAAAATATGAAACATCATAGCCATAATTTAAACTCAAGTTATCACAGATCCATGGTCTCAAATCGGGTTCATGCACTTAATGCTTAGATCACATTCAGTGTACTGGCTGTTAGAATAAGCATGTTGGCATGCACCAAGCACTATGCGGACAAAGTTTACATTGGTCTTAGAAGACCCCCAACATATGAGGTTGCATCATGCAGTGAAACCAACAGCTTGGTTTTGGCTGCCATGCAGGGGGAGGGGGAACCTACATCAATGAGTCTGCAGAGCGGCTCCTAGGTAAGAGTTGATATGAAAGAGGTGGGTTATTTCAGCAATGAAGACATAGGCTGTAAAGTTTATACTGATGTAAAAATACACTCTACATAGCACAAAAGCAGACCTTGGTTTTTTTTTTACGGCATTTTGAAAATCCAGGAAAAAAACACAAGGCATTGATTAGGTATCAGCACACACCCATTCTTAAAAAGTCCACTTTACTAAGCAATTGAGGAACAGCTCCAATTGTTAGAACAAATAAATTTCAAGGTGGCTTCCCAGCACAGGGCCTGCCAAATCTGAAAGCATTTTACTTTCCGCAGGTATCAATGTGCAATGTATTGAACCAACTGGAAGGTAAGTTAGAGGGTGCTCAAGCTTTCCTTGCTCCTTAGCAGATGAATGACCTTTCTGCAGCTTGAAAAGAATCAGCACTAACTCCAACAAGCCACAGGTAATGTTATTTGCTTGACCACCTCATCTGTACATCTCCAGAATCCCACAACTTAGTGCGGAAGTGCATTATCTAGTATCATACACTGCAGCTTTTACAAGGTTGTGCCATTTCACACTGATGGTTGGAGGAGTGGTTATTACATGTTTGAATACCCAACCATACTTTTAAAAGTTTGCATCATGAGTGCTAAAACATTTCCCTCCATCACATTAGTTTTGAATGAGTTTTATATGGGTGAAATATTCAAACATTCCCCCATCTGAAGTGGTATAGTCTAGCAGCAAAAATATTATGTGAGGCTGTGTCAATGGAGTTGCACTCAGATTGAAACACTGAATGGTGTTTACTTATTACAAATAGTACGAATAATGTTGCACTCTATGGCTGTACTCTATAAAAAGGTGGTCACTCTATGTAAATGTTAGAACCATTCACAAGAGGCAAGTATTTCAGGACAGAGCCCTTTCTCAGAAGAGCTTTAAACGACAATTAAAATTGGGCACACTGGGAAAGGCAGTCACAAGTCATTTATCCCTGAATGAATAACAGCAGTGTAATTCTCACTACTATCCAAGTTACTTCAAAGAACACTCCTTGCACAAAAACAGAATCTATGGGCTCCCCTCCCCACCAGCGCACGCACACAGACACACACAGACACACACACTGGAGTTTTCCTGTGTAAGCACCACTGAAATAGCATTAAATATAGTGTCAGAAATATCCCAGTGCAATCTCATCTAGAACCCAGTGCCCATGCCAGAAAGCACTTCACATGGTGAACTGTTATGATACGAAGGCTCCCCTATGTGGAAAACATGACATGTAGAAAACATCACATGGAAAAGTTTGGTAGATCATTGTGTCCCCAGCAAGACGTTCAAGGGAAGAAACATTTTCCTATAAATCCTTGAAATGCCTATAGCTTCTACATGGAAATCTGTGCCTAATTTCACATCCCCAATGCTTAGCAGGAAGATTGCTGGCTCTGGGTTGGTATAAATGCTAGCAAATCTTCATTGGTCAACAAGGGCAACATCACCTGCTTGCCGCATTCCAAGCACTGGTTCTCCAACTGCAGGGAACTCAGTTGCTAAACATGCACTTCACACTTGGTTCCTGGTATAGCAAGTCATGCCCCTGGTGCCACCCTGGCTTGGCCATGAAAACAATCCCTTTAGTGGAAGGTCCCCAGTACTAAACAGGTTGCTGGAAGCCACATGCCTAAACATGTGTCTTCAATATTTCACAGTTGCACTTCTGAATTAGAATTTCCCTCTGTCCCACATAGACCTGAATTCTGAGCTTATTTTATTTAGCGCTTCGTTTTTCCACAACTGCTTTGAAAATGTAGAAATCCCTTGAGCAGTTTCCCCCCCACCCAGCAAAGGCAAGAGAACAACAGCAACCCATCATTACAAGAATCCTTAAACTTATCTTGAGACAGCATGAACAGAATGTTTTTCCTTAACTGAAAGAAGAAATCCCACATGAACATCTGTACAATGCATGCCCTTCAGAAGTCACTGTACATTTATTTAAATCATGTGTCATTCCTGTGCTATCAGAGAGTCAGTCAACATCAGGCATAGGCAAACTCGGCCCTCCAGATGTTTTGGGACTACAACTCCCATCATTCCTGATCACTGGTCCTGTTAGCTAGGGATGATGCGAGTTGTAGTCCCAAAACATCTGGGGGGGCCAAGTTTGCCTATGCCTGGTCAACAGTGTATTTCCAAGTATATTTGTGTGCATGCACACACCTGCAAAAGACTGTCTCTGCATTTCCCCACTATGTCTAATTTACTCTCACTTCCTAGCAGAAACTCACCTTTCCTTCTTTGTTCATAACTGTCTGTCCATATTATATTATCCTTGACAGTGCGGGTCTTTGGACCTGAACCAAATGCTGAGAAGTGGGCAAGGGTGCACTAGTGACACAGTGTACCAAGAGCAGGCTTGCACAACTGATGACCTACTAAGGTGAAAGTAGTGAATTAACTATGTATGGAGGCTCACCAGGGGCACAATAAATCTCTTTTTTTAGCTGCCTGCCTAGGACTCAGATGGTGGGGGAGGGGCGACAACAGGCTGTGTACCTGACAAACCACAGCACATGGTGTATGACCTGAGCATGTGTGTATCCGTTACAAAGTGTGTAGACCTGGGCTAGAGTCCTAGGCTGTGATATGGAAGACCAGGTTTAAAACTCTTGCTTGGACAAATCACTATCTCTCAACCTTATACCTCATGGGTTCATTGTGAGACTGAAAAACCCTTGGAGAAAGGGTAAGATAGAATTTTAACAAATTAATTCTGAGGGCTGCAAGCGTAGCATGCTGAATGTATACTACAGTTAAGCGGTTCCTAAACTCTATACTTCATACAAGATGTGGGGAATACTGGGCCCTCTCATCTTGTCGCTGAACTAAAGCTCCTATCTGCCCTAGCAAGAATGGTCAATGGCCAGGGACAGTGTGAGTTGTAGTGTAGCAACATCTGGAGGGCCAAATGTTCCCCAAACCTGCCCCATACAGTTCAGCAGTGTCTTTGGACTGCATTTGCCCAGCAGGAAAAGGTTACAAAAACCTATTAGAATTTTAGACAGCCAGTTCAATGGGACCTTGCAGCTTGAAACTCTTTCCCTTGTAGAACAGTTAAATCACAGGTGGCCTTCAACAAGAACTAGGGTATCGATTCAGTTTTTAAAAGGATTTCCATGTAACTAAGAAACAACTTTTGAATTTGATAAAGTGCACACACACATATACAAGCACTTTCAAACATGAACAGGTACGTCTACAAGCCCTATGCATGCATACAGTTAGCTTAGTGCTCGCTAGTTGATTCAATAAAATTATAAGCTCTGCTGACAAAGCCAGCAGTTCTGGTTGAAGCTGTGCAAGGCAAGGAGCTATGGGGCAAAGTAACTTAGAAGTAACTTAGAAGTCAAGCTTGCGAACTTCTAAGGTGCGCAAGCCAAATAGTTGAGTGCATTCAGTATATACATAATACGAGCCACACACATATAATATAAACTATTTGTAGGCATTATATATGCAACTACACATTGCTTAGAATATTATTTCACACATTTGGGGTTGGGGGGAAACAAACAGTCCTAAGATTATGTGCTTCTCAATTCTGTAAACATGAATCCAGTGAAGAAAGCATACAGGGTGTATCTGCCAGTTGCAGGGGGCAGAAGAGAAGGATAATGCCCATTAAAAAATAGTGATCATTTCTTGATTCAGCTTGCTATTTAAACAGGTGAGATAGATAGATAGATAGATAGATAGATAGATAGATAGATAGATAGGTAGGTAGATAGCTAGATAGATAGATAGATAGATAGATAGATAGATAGATAGATAGATGATAGATAGATATGCGCAGGTTTAAGTGCATATTCACCACACCCTGGAAAAACATTCCAGAAACTGAAAATGCTTTCAGGAATGTATGTCCTAACCACTTCCATTATGCATCAAACATTCTTTATCTCTTCTTCCTTGTAATGCACCCTGTTGTCCAAAGCAGACTTCCCCCAACCTATTGCCCTCAAAATTTTAGGGACTACAGTTCTCATAATCCCAGACCATTGGCCAAACTGGCTCAGGCTGATAGCAGTTGTAGCCTAAAACATCTGGAGAGGAGCAGGTTGGGGAAGTCTGCTGTAAAGCCAAAGAATTCAAACACAAGCATACCGGTAGGTGACAGTCCAACTTCCTTATGCATTATAGTGTGAACTGTGTATGAGAGAGAACAAAGCAAGGTCCATTGTTTTTGAAAATGCTCGAAAAAGTCACCACACAAAACAGAGTTCTCACATATGTGCTTAAGCAAATGATTTGGGTGTTACAAACTCCATCATTAAGTCCATCTAAAGGAGGAGCAAGAACTGCAGTTAATGTGTGTTTATTGATAGTTTTTGGGTGACAAATATTCTCTGTTGTTGGAAAAAATTATGCCATACAGCTAATAATCATCTCTTTTATTAACAAAGTCATTAACAGAGATTCAAGTCTGATAAGCCATTAACAGAGATTTAAATGCATGGGGGTAAGGAAAAATGGATTTTCTTTCCCTTGCATATTCTGATAAATGATACAAGCACAAGCATCTAGCTTATTAATAACTTATTCCACTGGTTAAAATGCACAAGGCTGACAGCGAAAATGAAGCTTTGCCATGATGGTAAATGAAAAATCTCCACTCTAAAGTACAAAACATCAATTTGTCATAATAATTGTTGAATGCACATTGTATTTCTCTTATACTAATGGTAACCCACTGGGCACAATCCATCAAGCTGTATCATATCCAAGCCCCATGGATTGCACAGAAACACAGTGTGATAAAAATGCATGGCCAGAATCTAGTTTGCCAACTTTTGAACAGTTCCCTGTACGCTGTCTTTTCAACTGCAGCTTGATCCACAGCAATGAGCAGGTAATTATACTTATCTGCAGTCCATAAAAAGCTCCACCTGCTGATTTCTATCAAACCTGTACAGTGGTACTTCGGGTTAAGAACTTAATTCGTTCTGGAGGTCCATTCTTAAGCTGAAACTGTTCTTAACCTGAAGCACCACTTTAGCTAATGGGACCTCCCGCTGCTGCTGCGCCGCCAGAGCACAATTTCTGTTCTTACCCTGAAGCAAAGTTCTTAACCTGAAGCATTATTTCTGGGTTAGCGGAGTCTGTAACCTGAAGCATATGTAACCTGAGTTACCACTGTAGTAAAGGTACAGGAGCAAGCCACCCCAGGTTTTGTTTCCAGCTTTCATATTCATTACTGTATACTAAAGTTCTGCTAGAGTATTACTTGTTTGTAATTATATTTTAATGAATATGCTCACAGGTGTCTTCAAGCTGGGTATCACAGCAGCACAAAGTTATAGGAAAAACAACCAATGCCTCTGGCTTTCACATTTGTATTCCCCACCCATCTTCCAAGGATCTCAGAAAGGCATGTTCTTATGAGTCCTCTACCCTGAGCAACAGATGGAACTTCCCAGGGTGATATTTGGATCCTGAACTCTTGCTTTGATTTGTTGGAATCAGAACCTTTGTCTTGAAGTCCCGCTTAGAATGGAGCCCTCCTACTGCTGAGACCATAATTTAGAACAGAACAATGACACAATCTAGTAAGTTATATGCTACACCAGAGGTGGGTTGACTTCAAATTTGCATAGCCTACTTTTTCCTCATAGAATCCCCACAGTCTGCCAATGCATATTCAATTAAAATGCAACAGTGCATACTTTGGATCTCTTAACAAGTAAGCCCTAAATAATCTATGTTAGCTGACCCTCCTGAGTAAAAATGCTTACATAAGAAGTGTCTTTCTGTACCAAAGGTCTACTTAGTCCAATATTATTTGCAAGAACCCCAGCAATAACTAACAGCAAACAATATCTGCACTAACAAAACAAAACAAAACAAAAAAACAAAAAAAAACAGCCAATCATCCAGCAGCGGATTGTGGTCTATATTCTGGCCTTCCTTGTAATGCCAGTTTTCTAATATTTATATTATTTTAATTACCAATCTTATTATTAAAAAGTTATAAGTGAATTGCAAACAAACTTAGGGTGATTTAAGTGCATTTCGGCTGATATTGGAAGGACCACCTATGCAGTTATGTGAATGCTATGTTAGATTATAAATATGATTTAAATATGCCAGACAATACATGACCTTCAGTCAAATTTACCTATTTCAGAAAATGTATGTTCTGCCTTTCTACGTTGTCCAAAGCACTTAGGGTAGCTTAGAACATTTTAAAACCAGAGGGGGAAAGGGGGAGAAACAATACTAGAATAACAACTAAACAATAAAAAACCCAGCAAGCATAGACAGACACAATGGATGATATCATCTAAAAACCAGCTTTAACTTAAAACATTATTGCTTTGGCATATTTACCACTACCCGAAGGAGTCTCAAAGTGGCTAACATTCTCCTTTCCCTTCCTCCCGCAACAACAAACACTCTGTGAGGTGAGTGAGGCTGAGAGACTTCAAAGAAGTGTGACTAGCTCAAGGTCACTCAGCAGCTGCATGTGGAGGAGCAGAGACGCAAACCCTGTTCACCAGATTACAAGTCTACCACTCTTAACCACTACACCACACTAGCTCTCTTTAAACATGTGTATAAAATTACAAATCTGATATTTCTCCATTACTCCAAATGACTTCAGAGGGGCCAATCGAAAGAAGTAAGTTTTGGGACAGCACCTTAACTACTTTTAAGAGTCTGCACTTGCAGTCCAACTCACCATTCAATTAATCTAAGGCATGTGGCATGAATTAACTCTTGCTTCTCAGGATATGGAAGTCCCAGGGGAGCTATTTAAACCACCCATGTCTAGCAGCTGCTTCATTCAGTCAACTCCCCACCTTGTGGTTTGTAATCAAATGTTTCTGGTGGCAACTTGTAGCAGAACAAAGACAACCATGTCGAGGTGACCAACAAGCCAAGGCAATATGACCATCTTACCATATGGAGGAACAACCATGAAAGTAGTTTCAATCAGGCTTCATGCAACAGCCATATCATGAAAAATGGCCATCAGCCGCACAGAGAGGGATGGAGAAGGAATATAAATATATTTCCATATTGCTTCTTGTTTAGATGAAATACATACACAATGGGCAATTTTCTGTTACTCATTCAGTGTCTTCTGGCAGACCTGCAGATTTCCCCGAGGCTTTAAGATTGGATGCATTTATCTCTCACAGCAGCAGTAACAAATTGAAGGCTATAAATTATTGCAGATTCACCCATAGACATGGTTTTCCACCACACACACACAGAGAGGGGGGGTGGAGATTCTGATAGAAAGTGATGCTCTCAAGAAACACAAGTAAATTAAGAGGTGCCCTCTTTGTTGAGGATGACGTTAAATAATTTCTACTCATCAATTTAAAAATGGTGGGTGCTCTTTGTATGTTGTTAGCACATCAAGAGGTCTGCAGCAAGCTGCGATAAATCAAAATATCTTGCAAAGGTCTTCGAAAAGAACCACTGATTACAATGTTCTAATTCCAAGCTAGCAAAGGTGTGGTATCAAAGGTATTAACAAGATGCTAACATCAGTAAAACTGTTGGTCTGCTGCAGCTTTGTAATATCTTGGATTAAGAGCTCCTGCATCCTCAGGTTATGCTTCTCTTCAAAATGAAATGCTGATTAATTAAAATCAGGAGACAATGGGTTTTTTTAAAAAAAGAAAAAGATCCATAAGGGTAAGCTTATGTGCAACACCGCAAATGGGCAGCAAAGTCACTGATAAACATGGAAGTCACCATATAGAGATCAGAGGAAGAAGGACAGCAAGATATGCCAGAATTTCCTGATGCAGTTTGTTCCATGCAACTGGTACATGTTAAGGAATTACAGAGGCCATTACCCAGCAAGTATGGTACCATAGTGATTGGGCAAAGAGGAGGACAAACCATTAGGAGGTCATGTCAACTAAGCTGTCTGGCTGCTAGGATGTCGACCCACTATTTCAGGAGCTGAACAAGAATAATTTAACATATGCTTTGGTGTATGAGAGTGAAGCATGTCTCTAATTTGAAGTCCAGGGGGAGGGAAAGAAGTTGGGGTGGAAAGTCTGCAACCCAAGTATCAAAAGTTCTGAAAATAATTTGATCTCTTCCATAGTGCTATAGACATGTTCTCCTGCAAAGCTTTTCCACCACTAGGTTTTTGTAAGGTTTTTGTAACTACCAAGTCTGGTGGCTGGCCCTGGGGAGCTCCTATCCTATCAGTCTGTTTCCCCATTCAGCTTCTTAACCCAGTTGTTCTCCCTCCTGCCAATTATTCCTCTTTTATCTTGCCTTCTAGTTCATTCAGCAAAGCTGATTCTGCTTTCCCCACAACCCCAGTCCTGCAAAAGCCATCTATGCTCCAGCCTACTAGAACCTGGCAGATTTGCATGAAGCCCCAGAACACCAATTAAATTCAAAGTGTGTGTGGCATTGTCCTCTTTCATGCTAGATATGGTATCATTAAAATGCTATAATATGATCCAAACAATGCCCCCTTTTCTCCATTCTTGATAAGCTATTCCCCCCCCATACAGATGAAAACAAGAACATAATATACTTCTGCTATTCTATGAAACAGGCATTTTATTCCACCCACTCCTTCAGAAAATATACAAAAGTTCTCTGTGGGAGTTTGACTAGCACTCCAATAGCAGAAGCAGTTGACTCGCTTTGGTACTCAGCCCCAAGGCTTTAAAACTACACTGAATGTTTACATGCACATAATACCCATAATGTACTAACCAGAATAAAATCATAGGCAAAATGTCAATAACTTATTGTACTTGAGGAACCCTTTTGTCAATTGTGTTTCTTTAAACCAGTCTTTTTTTCAATATTGGGTCCCCCCCCAGATGGTGTTGGGCTAGCTAGCAGGACCAGTGGTCATGGGTGATGGGACCTGTAGTTGAAAAACAGCTGGGGACCCAAGGTTCAGAAAAGCTGGTTTAAAATGTGTGTTACAAAAATAGCAGTAATAATATCTTTATAGTCTCCTTCTCTTGATGAGCTTTGGGACATCTCCACAGTCATCCTTCGCTCTTGCATTTAAAACTAACTCCTTCTGTGCAGATAATTCTACCACACTGGTCTGCAAAATATTTCATTTTTCCTTGCACTCTTAAGACTGTGCACAGTACATTAAACTCATGGTTACTTCTGAAAATGGCCACTATGCTTGAATTTCCTCATTCCCCCAAACATCCAGTACAACATATACCGGTATATCATGTCCTTACATCATAGTGCTGTGGGGCAGAGATAGGGAAATGTACATTATTTTTCGGCAGTGGAGAGAACACCGTGATGTCAGGGCACAGCTAAGTTGGGAGAATAGTTAAGGGGGAGAATAGATGAGACATGTAGTTGCGGTTTGTACTTCCAGACTTGATGTAATAGTATTAGAATTGCAGCAGAACCTCTCCCAGAAAAATAAGCACCACTTTGATAGACTACAAGAAAATATGGGACTGGTGGCTTTTTGCCAGCCTCGAGTCATAAGGTATGTAACATCCCGGCAGTCTGGACTGCTCTGGCCTTGAGCATGCTTGCATCTCACATCACTAGAAACTTAGGTGCTCTCTGATTGCTAACAAATTTCATTTTAGCTTTCTATATTAGAGTGCAGCAGTAATCCTAAATACATAATCGCAGCATCAGCCACTCACAAACCGATGCACATTAGCCAGAAAATCACGAAAAGAGGGTGAAAGAAAGTGGATGGGTGGAGAAGAAGAGTCTGTCAACATTAGCACTAGATATATATCATCTACCATAGATTTTAACATTCTTTATTTTCTTTTCCTTCCTTTCCTCAGTTAAGACAGAGTTCTTGGGAGGTAAGAATCATTATAGAATCATAGAGTCGTAGGGACCTCAAGGGTCACTTAATACAACCCCTGCAATGCATTGAACCCACAGCTTTGTTGTTATCAGCACCATGCTCTAACCAACTGAGCTCACTGGTTTATCTTGTGCTATGTCTTACTTTGGCCACCTCATGAGAAGAGAAGACTCCCTGGAAAAGACCCTGATGTTGGGAAAGATGGAGGGCACAAGGAGAAGGGGACGACAGAGGATGAGATGGTTGAACAGTGTTCTCGAAGCGACTGGCACGAGTTTGGCCAAACTGCGGGAGGCAGTGGAGGATGGGGTGCCTGGCGTGCTCTGGCCCATGGGGTCACGAAGAGTCGGACACGACTGAACGACTGAACAATAGCATGTCTTACTCTCCTGGTGTCCTTCTGGGAGATGGGAATCTTTCTACCTTAATGAAGATACAAATCACCAAGCAGCTCAGGGTGTCATATATGGGAGTCCCTCACAACAACCCCTTGAGGTAGGTAGACTGAGAAATAGTGATTTTCTCATAGGTGGAATTTTGAACCTCATTAGTGCTGTGGCTCTAATATCAATAAGTATTCATATATTCACCAAGCACAGCTGCACATTATCTATTCATATCATGTATAACTGCATTTTCTTTCTTCTTTATCTTCCCTTCTTCTGTTGTCTCCCTTGTGTCTGTTTTTAGACTTAAAGGCCTTTGGATAAGAATCTGCAATGCACCATTTCCATAGACAGTGAAGTAATCCCATCATCATCAACATTACTTTTACTATTACTATTATTACTACAACTACTACTACTACTAATAATAATAATAATGCACAAGCCCCATTGAAATGTATTGGCAAATAATAATAACAGTGGCAGTGTTTGTATAGTGCTTTGAACACACTATGCTGCTAGCACACAAAATTGGCATTCTCTCTTTCTCTCGCTCTCACACACAAACACAAACACATTTATGGCAGTACACCCACCATTAGTGACTTAGAGTAACCACAATTCTATGTTCTATTGCTTTGGGCTGGTTTGGATGGATAAGACCAGTTATTAAGATACTAAGTGCAAAAAACTGGACTTGGGATATGTACTTTGGCAATATTTCTTTGTAAGTAGCATCTCAGTTATGGCCTCAATCGTAATGCGGCCAGAAACCGATATTGTGGAGCAGGAGTGGGGACACTGTAAGGTGCCTTATACTGGATCAGACCATTGGTACATCTAGCTCAGCATTGTCTACACTGAATGGTAAGAGGTTCTCCAGAGTTTCAGAAAAGGGCCATTCTGAACTCTACCTGGAGATGCCAGGGATGGAACTTGGGACCTCTGCATGCAAAGTAGTTCTGCATGCTCTACCACTGAGCTTCAACACTTCCCAATTCTGCCTTTCTCACTGTGTCCTCTTCTCACCCTGCCATTTTACCCTCCAATGAATTCCACCCTCCAAGGGAGTTTCACAATTGCCCTGTGTCTGCGTTACCACCCACTGCAATTCACACTGAGAAGGCCTATAGGTAGATTAATATGAGATGGGACCATTCACAGCAAGGGGAGCCAACGCCGTGCCATCCTGATGTTGCTGGGCTCCAACTCCCATCAGCTCCAGCCAGCATGGCCAATGGTCAGAGGTATTGAAAGCTGCAGTTGAGGAAAACTGGAGGGCACCATGTGGGCTACTCCAGATTTAAGGCTTTGATGGTCAGCACCAGCAATCTCTCAGGCCGAGAAACCACTTGGGAGTCATCCCATTGTTATAAATTCACTGTAATATACTGTATGTTACTTGGCAGTTGTGTTCTGCGCTCATGTTTCATGTTGTAAGCAGCCTTGAGTATGGAACTATGGAAAGGTAGCATACAAATAAAATTATGATGGTGGTGGTGGTGGTGGTGATATGGTGTGTTATAGGATGTGACTAAGGCTGCGGTCCTGTTTACTTGGGAGTGAGACCCGTTAAACCTAGAGAGACTTGTATACAACATTCTAGCAGTTTACTCCTCGAGTTGCTGGAATGTTTGTGAACATTCCATGCCATCATAGCACTTCATCTGATTGATTTGGAGGCATTATGTATGTAGGCATAACTTACACATGCTTTGTAGTGTTAATGCCCGAGGACAGCGCACTGGCCTGCTTCCAAAAAGTGAGAAAAGGAAATGTGAGGGAGTGGCCAGTCCTCAGCTTGATGAGCTGGACCTGTGTTGTGCTGGAGCAGATGCCAGAAAATCCAAAGAAGACTCCCCCAGCCTGGTGCCTTCCAGATATTGTTGGACTACAAATACCATCATCCCAGACTACTGGCCATGCTGGCTGGAGCTGGTGGGAGTTGTAGTCTAAAACATCTGGAAGGCACTAGTAGATTAGGCGTGAGGGGATCTTGAGAGAGCAGGTAATTAGAATCTAGTACCCAGGTCCCCCATTTTGGACTTTAATGCCCTCACTATCTGTAATGAGGAGTAAAGGATTTAATGTATCTCTTTAATATAGTGGGGGAGGGGGTTGTTGTTGTTTTTAGGAAGAAGACTGTTTTTTCTTTGGAGTTGGGATTGCCAATACATTTGACAAGCAACAAAAGACTGTTGAAGCAGTTCTGAGAATAATCTATCATAGTACATATTGCGTATAAAGAATGTAAAACTTGTCCTTGCATTTTTCACATCTGTTCCGTTGCCATTTAACTAAGTGGCAGGTAGTGATGAATTATTTGAATGAGTCCAGTAATGATGTACTCAATCAAAAATAGATTATTGCTTTTGTTTTTCCAGCCTTCTGGAGTCCAGACAAAAGGAAGTGTGTTTTTTTCTCTTTCTTTCTTTCTTTCTTTCTTTCTTTTAATTAAAATTTTAAAAGATTGGAATGGAGAAATGCAACTGGAGCAGTTTGGTCTCATAATAGCTAAGGGCAAGCATGAATGTTAATCCTCATTTCACAATGTGGCCTTGATCAAGCCATTACCCATTCCTTTCAATTCACTGTCATCTGTACACTGGAAAAAGGCTTGTATGCACATGTCTCTTATATATAAGAGCCTTGGGGCTCAATTGTTCTTTAAGATGCCAGGCAACTATTTTCTCTCTAAAACTTCGTTCTTATGAACAGAACAAGGACTGGCAGACAGGTGCCATTTGGTAGTTTATTTAATCCTTCAATCTAGTCTGGTGGATTTACCGTCTTAGGCTAAGTGAAGCCCTTAGCATAATTTACTTGTGTGCAACCCAACATCTATGTTGAATAATGTGACACTGGAATGAATGGTATACATGGTCAGGACACAATTTTATGTCAATAGTCCAAATACACACTCACCTATTTTCAAGTGTGGGTGGGTGGGTGGGAGAGAAATACATTAATACAACAGCTAAAGTTTGACATTTTGGAAAGACAATTGGGACACCACACTGGTTTGAACCTCAGACTGAAACCCATGGAAGGGAGCAGGAGGGCAGGAAAAAAACAAAAACCCACTGCAGATTGATATCTGACTTGATGACTGTGAGATCACAGAGAAACTTGGTATGCAGATTTATAGCATAATTCACTGACACTGAAATGCCTACCCAACGTCCACATCCACTTTTCAGAGATGTGAGGGGAAATCCCAAAATTGCAAGGACAGTAAAGGTAAAGGGACCCCTGACCATCAGGTCCAGTCGTGTCCGACTCTGGGGTTGCGGCGCTCATCTCGCTCTATAGGCCAAGGGAGCCGGTGTTTGTCCGCAGACAGCTTCCAGGTCATGTGGCCAGCATGACAAAGCCGCTTCTGGCGAACCAGAGCAGCGCACGGAAACGCCGTTTACCTTCCCGCTGGAGTGGTCCCTATTTATCTACTTGCACTTTGATGTGCTTTTGAACTGCTAGGTGGACAGGAGCTGGGACCGAGCAACGGGAGCTCACCCCGTGGCAGGGATTCGAACCGCCGACCTTCTGATCAGCAAGCCCTAGACTCTGTGGTTTAACCCACAGCGCCACCTGGGTCCCTTTGCAAGGACAGTAGTGCCCTCCAAATGTTGATGACTCCAACTTCTTTCAGTCCCAGTCAACACGCCCAGTGTTCAAGGATGATGGGAATTGTAGTAACAGGAGATCTGCAGGGAGCCATGTTTGCTGCCACTGATTGCTGTAATGCAGTATCTGCCGCGAAATGTGAGACACTGTAACCTGTTTAGCACATTCAGCACATCATTCGACTTTTCATGTTACAATCTAGGTTCAACATCCTTTCTCCTCACCACACACACACACACACACACACACACACTTTCAAGCAGGACAGGAACGATATTTCTTTGGCGATCACTCGTAGTCGAGTAAGATTGTCTTCAATAAACACGGTTTTAACAATGAGTCCATAAGTGTCTGTGGAGGCCAATTCTGGAACTACACGTCCTTCCACAGTGGGGACATTAGTTTCCGGGCGGGAGTTGATCACGGTGTGGATTTGCCAAGCGTGCCTTCCTTTTAGCACCTTTCTCCCTTGCATCCTGAGTTTGAGTGTCTTCAAAGCCCATGACACCTTTTGTAAAGGCTGTTTTCCAACTACACTACTGACATATCTCAATGAATATAGTTATAAACTTCTGCAGCATAATTCGCCATCTCACTTTCTGCACTTGTTTTCTTGAACAGAAAGGATGAAATCATCTGTAATGAGACATCTGCAGAAAAGCCTCTCATATACTGTTTTACTAGTTTATGTAACATACTATTTATTGCCTCCCATGCACCCATGGACTTCATGGACCCATTGACTTCCTCTGATAGAATCACAGAATTGTAGAGTTGGAAGGGACCTTGAGGACCAACCCACTGCAATGCAGGAATATGCAGCTGTCCAACATGGGGATCAAACCTGCAACCTTGCCATGGTCAGCACCACGCTCTAGCCAACTGAGCTCTCCAGTGTTGATAGTGAACACAAGACAATGGGATCTATCTTGGAAAGTGTTATACTACCAAAACATACCTGAGACATACTGGGGGCCAAGGAAGAAATGTTATCAGCAGTTGAACCTGGGGGTTGGGACTTCAGATGCTTCAGCTGGAAGAAGTCTGGAAGAACTGCTATATCAACCATCGCTGCCCTCTCTCCCAAGAGGCCTCCAGCTGAGGAGGCTGCATATAAACTGAGATTTTTCAAGTGTGTAGTGACTGCAAATCATACTGTCTTCCCACATTGCCCAGAGTGTTGAAGGACCAGCATTTTCAAAGATAAAATGCTTCTATTATACTCAAAGCTTTTCCAGATTCTACTAGTCCAGATGGAGGAGTACAAGGTGCCATCCAACAGTCTTAATGACTCCACTCTGGATTAGCGTGGGGTTTACTCCTTAGCCTTTTCCTTCTCCTGAAGATGTCCCACAAAGCAGTGGGTATGGATTTTTTCTCAGGGCTTCTCCTTAAGCCTTTCTCAAAAATGAGTTTAGCCGCAAGGCAGCAGAGGTTTATTATCAGGGTTTTCCTTCTCCTAGATGGTCTACCTTCCCAAGTTGATTAGCACTGCTACTCCTGACTCAGAAGTAATGGAAAAACAGAGCTGGGCCTCTTGCCCAAAGATGGAAGAAAGATAAACTACCTACAAAAGAAGAATAGCTGATAAAAGATGATGGACTATGCTGAAATGGCAAAAATGACCGGGAAGATCAGAGATCAAGAAGATAATAAATTTGATAAAGAATGGGGGAAATTTATAAGTTACTTAAAAGGACATTGTAAACAATTAAAAACACTGGCAGGATTCTAAAAAGCACTTGCAACGTAGTGAGAAATATGGAGAACATTGTAAGATGCAGTTGGAAAAGAATAGCTATGGAAACCATGGAGGGATGGAGGGAAGTCCGGAGATTCAGAGAATCCTATGTATACATGATTATGATTTATCTGTGATGATAATTGTTAAAGATAAAAATGAATAAAAAATATTTATATAAAAAAGAAAAAAACAGAGCTGGACATCATCGGCATACTGACTCATCTTGCTGCAAATTTCATAGTGACTGGTCCCAATGGTTTAATATAGATGCAGAATAATTTGTGGACAAAATAATGTCATGTGGGAACTCATATGTTGAACGCCAGGGGGCTGAAGAGCACTTTTCAAATGCTACTCTCTGGACAGGAGCCAGCAGGGAAGAATGGAGCCACCGTGAAACAGTGCTGCTGATAACCATCCCACCAAGTTGGCCCAGAAGCATTCTATTCTTGTCAGTCTGCTCTGCTACCCTGTCTAGGGGTCATCTTCCTCCCCCGATCCAACCCTGGACCAGTTTCAGCATCTTCTCCTTTTTCATCCCTAGGATCTGCATTTTTCTTTATGTATCATTTCGTCTCTGGTTAAAGCACTGTCAACCTCCCACGACCAAAGTCCAAAGTCTCGTTGATTTTAATGGGTTTGGATTGCATTGTTAGATCACTGTAATCTCCTCGCTGCTGCTCCCACCTGTCACCACCCTTCTTCTCAGTAATTTGCACTCATAAGGTTAATCAGAATGAGCGTAAACTGAAATACAGAACAAGATGCCCTTGTTAATCATGGACTCCTGGCAGCCATTTGTTTCCTGCTAAGTGACCAAATAAATAACAAAGATGCTAATTGTCAGCTATTTAGGAGTAAATGGGGTAGTAATAGTGAAGAAAGGTTGTCTATAATTAAGTCAGTTTAGTGGGCTTTCTTTACCATGAGGATAAACTGTGAATTACCTTCATGGAAATTGACTGTGTCAAACAAGTAATCAGGTTATCAGAGAGGTTTACAGACATTTACAGCACAAACCTCTCCATTTCATCCTGTACTGTTGGACTTCTTTAAGCCAAAACTGTTTGGAAAGGTCACAAGTTGTAGGAAATAATCTATTCCAAATGTCATGATTTTTGTTACATTGCAAGGGAGACCCTGTTATGGGTGTGGCATAACCCCCGTTTCTGAATCCAGCTGGTAAGAATTCCACTAAATTTAGAGGTGATTTAGGAGAATGGACCTTAGTCATTTGACAACTGCAGTTTACATTTCTTTTCCACTAAAAAATAGTGAAAAATGCAGTTTGCAAGATGAATGACTAATAAACGACACCTCCACCACTGTTTTCTTCAATGCAATCTTGGGTGAGATGTGCAATAAAAATGTTACATTAGCTCTTATCTGTGTGGAACTGCAGGAGGCTCTCAAAATATAATGGGGTTTATGATAAACAAACTACACTTTCTCTTTAGGAAACATTTCAGGCATGCAAAATTGTCACTGCAACTCAGTAATAAAGAAAAGTCCATCATGGATGCTCGATGGATTAAGCATGTGAAAAGAAAAGAGTGCAGCAAAAATCAGAACTTTGGGGAACTGTTTCTTTGTTTCATTTTTAAACAAAATGTATTGCTAGAACATAGTAAGCAGTTTACACTACATACCACAGTTAGCAATAAGAACTGTTTTTTAAAAATTAAAACATTTAAAGATCATTGAAATAAATAGTAAAATTAACAGCTTCATTGCAAGACAGACTCTAGTCTTCATCCAGCTTGCCTCACAGAAGAAGAAGAAGAAGAAGAAGAAGAAGAAGAAGAAGAAGAAGAAGAAGAAGAAGAAGAGGAGGAGGAGGAGGAGGAGGAGGAGGAGGAGGAGGAGGAGGAGGAGGAGGAGGAGTTTGGATTTGATATCCCGCTTTATCACTACCCGAAGGAGTTTCAAAGCGGCTAACATTCTCCTTTCCCTTCCTCCCTCACAACAAACACTCTGTGAGGTGAGTGGAGCTGAGAGACTTCAAAGAAGTGTGATAGCCCAAGGTCACCCAGCAGCTGCATGTGGAGGAGTGGAGACAAGAACCCGGTTCACCAGATTACGAGTCTACCACTCTTAACCACTACACCACACTGGCTCTCATAGCCTAAAGCTTCCCAGTATATGAAGGAGCAATTTGGGCTCCACAAAGCATTTTACCATTCTGTAGCAAGAACAGAGTTTTGACAGGATCGACAGCTTTCTCCTCTGGAAAATCCCCCAGAACATTCAGGTTCCATCAAGTTCCAATGGTTGTTCTTCCAAGTGGGCTTACCACCTTTGCCGGAGAAAGCTGTTACTACTAGTTCAAATTTCACCAGGTATTGGTCTAACTATAACAAGGGTGTGCATTGCACCATTCCTATCTTTGGTCCATCCCTCCTGTAATTTAGGGTGAAGACCACATCAAGGTTATGCCCTGACTGATGGGTTGGACCGATGACCATTTAAGATGGTCCCATGGTTGTCATAGAAGCCATGTCATCCCATGCCAGCCTAGTGGCCACACCCTATGTAATGTTGAAGTCTCCCAGAGCTACCATTGTTAGGTCACCCCCATCCAGCTCCCCATTCAAGCCCCAGAAATGCCTGCCAAGTCAGCCTCTTCATCCACAATCAAGTCATGGATGAGCATGGTTTATTATGGGCAGAGCTGGCATTCAATAATAGCACTACCAGACCAGAGGGTTTAATGAATCAGCTACCAGTGATGCATTGTTATCATACACTGGCATACATTCCAGTCTTTACAGTAAATTATACGAAACAAACATGCTTTTATAAAAAGGGTACATGTAAAAAATTGGCCAAATTCTTGGCAATAGTGGGCATGTGCAGGGATTCTCCTGAACTTCACTCGGGAATGAACTCACTTAGCTGGGAAATTCAGCAAGTGGAATTCAGACAGAACCCTCAATGCCTGAGGAAAGCTTACCTGCCTTGCTTGTACATAGTCCTTGCAGAAATGTTTGTGTCAAAAGTTCTGAAACCAATGGTAGAACTTCTGAGTGAACCCAACTATATTAACCAAATGCTGCTGCTTATTCAGATGGAGTACAAAGAACAGGTGAACGGGCATTACAAGACAGTCTACACAATTGTCCTTCTTATGAAGAGTTCATCGAGCTGATTAGCAGCAGCTCTGGTGCTGAGTTCCTCAAACAACTAAGGGATCAGATTTTAATATTAATAGTTCAAGCAACCACTATCAGCAGCTTTCCACAACTGAAGAGGCAAAAAGTATCTCCTCAGCATAATTAGAAAGACTGCTACAAAGAGCACTGAATGTGTGTCAAAAAGCTCTTCTGTGCAGCTTTTAGAATTGATTGCATATCTCCCTTCCTTGACAGAAAATGGAGCTTTCTCCATCACCCTGTGAAATTATGGGCTGCTGTTCAACGTAATACTACCTGTGTGTTCTAAATAAAAATACCTTTTAGAAATTTATGTAACAAACTAACAATAGAAGTGTGTTTGTTTGTTTGTTTAGAAAAGGCATTCTCTATTTAGTTTATCAGGTACCAAGTTCAGGCACATAAGATTGCCTACCAACCGGCCCAAAGGGACTGTGCCACACTACATTTCATACAATGTGTTTGTTTTAGTATTTTAAATTGTAAAGTGTATTGGGTGCTTTGGCAGAAATGCAGTACAGAAATTATGTATTCCAAATTGGACAGCTACGTGTTGTGGTTCAGTGCACATGTACATCTATGCATTATCTGGATATCTGTATTATGCATGTGTTCTAATCTCGCGCACACTCAGTGTGCACCATCATTCTTCAGAGTGCATGCTGTATGGCTTGCTGGGCCTGAACTGTCAATATTTGTCTCTGTGTATCCTGAAGGCATAGCATGGAGCAAGATAAAAAAAACATGAAACACCCAACACACCGTAATGAAAGAACTGCAAAATTGAGACTTTAACCATTTGGGGACAGGGTAATTCTAGTGACCACCAACCAATTTGAAAGTTATTGAAACATCCCAACCCTATGCAGATTTTCATAAGGCCACCAGGGACACATCCAATCATGCCTTGACTTGTAAAATAATAATAATAATAATAATAATAATAATAATAATAATAATAATAAATGTTAATGTAGCAACCCTCTGGGCTGCTTAAAATTCTAGGTTGGGCATCTCACAGATTACACTTGAGGAGATGCACTGTGAAAATTCCATGTGCCCCCATTTCAGCACTGAATTCCTGTACTTCAAATCCCAAAGTTTACAATGAAAACAGACAGGTGCAGAATGGTGGTAAGTTTGGGTTCAAGTTAGACTAGATTCAAGTCATACATGCTGAATGTCTGAGTGCTTGACAGGTTAATTATATTTTCCCTGAATGAGGTCTGTTTACTTCCAAATCAGTCCAATGAATGCTTTTGGAAACTTGCCCACTCCTACAAATTACGCCTAGCCACCATACACCCTACTACCAGCCCTTCAGTGGTTATAATTTCTAGATGCTCCTAAGACAACCCCCATTTGTGAGACTCCTTCAATGGATCTAGAGTAGCACACTACAGGTAGCTTGCAGAATAACAAATGTCACACCTGTTGCTGTTATTAAATTTCCCATTTCTGGCACAAAGCTCCACGTTTCACATCATGAACATTACACTTCAATGGAAAATGAACAAAGCATTCCTAAAATGGTGGTGAAGAGACTGCACAATTTAGGCAGCAACAGGGTGAGAGAAAAGAGCTTTTGTAATGGAGAAACTTCTCAGAGCCTTTGTGCAGCAGGCTATTATCAATCCACTGCTGAACTGAAAAGCCACTGCTATATGTAAGTAGCTGCAGATAGCATCCGAAGCCTACCATCACTAAGTAGGTTCAGTGGTCAGTAAGCAGGCCAGCAACAACAAGGAATGCTGTGCAATTCTCATACGCTAAGAGAGCACATTAAGTATCAGGACCCTGGACAGAACATTGGGGAATGAAGGCAAAGCGAACAGGCAACAAAGTAGCTAGAATGTTGCTCTAGCAAGCTCTGATCAGGAGTGGCAAAGAGATACAGGTATCTGTTCATTTCTGCTACCCTGGAGAAAATGAGCCCTTATTCCAGCTTGTCAATATCCTTCTTTAACTGTGGTGCCCAGAACGTGATACAGTACTCCAGGTGTGGTCTGACCAAGGCAGAATAGAGTGGTACTATTACTTCCCTTGATCTGGACACTATACTTCTGTTGATGCAGCCTGGAGTAGCATTAGCTTTTTTTTTTTTTTTTTTTTTTTGCTACTGCATCACACTGTGAGTCCTTGAGCTTATGCGTTCTTGAGGTATTGCGATCCTGAGCAATGTGTCGGGCTTAATAGGTCAAACCCAGCATTTTGAATTGGCCCCAGAAACTAACTGACAGCGAGTGCAGTCAGGCCAGGATCGGTGTAATATGCTCAAACCATCTTGCCCCAGTGACTAACCTGACTGCCAAATTATGCACTAACTGAAGTTTCCAAACAGTCTTCAGAGGCATCCCTATGTATTACACATTGCAGCAATCTAACCTAGAGGCTACCTGAGCACAGACAACAGTAGTTAGGTCTTCCCTGTCCAAACAGGGGTGTAGCTGGGCCACCAGCCAAGACCACCTGAGCTTCAAGAAACATCAATGGATACAGAAGTATCCCCAAGCTGTGTACCCGCTCCTTCAGAGTGGGTGTAATCAGATCAAAAGCAGGCAACCCTCCAGCCATCAAGTCTAGAGAAATGCCCACTAACAGTGCCTTAGTCTTGCCATGTCCTCAAAGCCCTCTGTCAACATCAACCAAGCAAAAACAATGACACTGAAGACTACTTTGAAGAACATTGATGAAGAAACAAATGTTCCCTGTTCCAAACATCGGTTTTGACGACTACATTCACAGTGTCCCTAGAGAAGATAAACACTTTAAAGCTAAAATAATGAATAAGAGTTCAGTCATGCTGTCAGAGATTCAATCCACAAAAATCCTCACTGGCCAAATCGAGTCCTGGTGAATTAACAGTGCAATCCTCTGTGCATGTCTTGTCAGCAATAATTGAGTTCAATAGGATTTAATTCCAGTTACCGGCAAGTGTGTGTGTATGATTTCCAGACTAAATGATGCACTTTTAATACATGATCATATTAAAAATGTAGCCATGTAAAAGGGTATAGGAGCACCCCATTCGTCCTGAAAAACACAGCAGATGAATGTTTAACATAGCCTAATAATTGAGACAATGGGGGGGGTCCTCTTTATTTTAAACACAAGACCACAAGATGGCGGTGTTTTCCACTCATCTGGACCTTTTGGAGTTTGACAGGCACATTGATAAACAGACTGATTTGTGCACTGCGAAAGCTTATTAATATTACTAACACACACTTCTGCCCTCATTAGGAGAATGCTAATAGCTATAATCAACTAATATATTTCAAAACACTATTGTCCCTTGGAAGTATGTTACAGGACTATTGATTGGCATTAGTGGCATTTAGGGTGATTCCCAGAGGAAGTCTGTCATTTTTTGAAATGAGAAAATGCCTTGCAAATACATCTTTAGACACCAAGTGGAGTGTTGACGATACATACTGTAGTCTGATCTCAAACGAACTTTTTCATCTTAACTACATGTGCTTAGGATTACTGCCTATTCATTTTAATTGGATTTACCAGTAATTCGTCCAGACTTCCATTTGCTTTACCATTGAATCTGAACAAACAACAGTCCATGAAAAACCTGATTGCTGTTTGTTCCAATTCAACTGTAAACAGCAGGTTTTCCTGGGAAAAGTAGTCGGACGAAAAGAAAAGGGGGGGGGGAACTGCTCAGACATGGACCTAGTAAGTGCCTAGAAAGGGCAGTGTGAAAGGAAGTTTGGACGAGTCCCAAGAACGTACAGGATTTCAGCCAGTTTGAATTTGCATCCCACAATTCTAAACAAGCTAAGTGAATAAGTTCATTAGAAGTTACTCACTAGTCAATGTACTTAGGATTGCAGCCTTACAGATAAACCCTATTTTACTGGGAAGTGAAGTGAACTGAGTTCAATAGGGCTTACTTCCAAATGTGTGTGGGGAGGGGACATTTCCACTTGCAACAACAAACACGTATCTGTACTTGTAGAAAGAAAGCTTCACTTGCTAGTGGAGAATGACAATAAAGCAAGACATAGTTGAAACACCCTTGTGAAAGATAATCTATTTACTGTTTGTCTCTAGCCATTCTGTTCCCACCTCTTCATTGATTTATTGAAATTTTGTATGTGTGTGTGTGTGTGTGTGCACACTTTATTCAGTAGTCAATCATCCATGCTATAACAAACAATAACAGCAACAAAAAAGAGGAAAATATTATACAAATGAATTTCAGTGATTAGCCTCCTCAAAACACCCACACCCATTACCTCCTATGCCAACCTTTATCCACTGAGTGACGTGGCATCCTCAGTGCAGTCTTCCTGACATGTCCCTTTTGCAGTCTGACAGGTTCTCTTAATGGCCAGACCACCAGCCTCAGCATGGCAGAAAGGAAGTCTCCTTGACCTCTCATCACACATTGATTCCCCCTCTCAATCCTATTTTCAAGCCATCTAAGGCAGTGGCATCATCAGATATTGAAACACTGGAACCCATAACTCAATTATGTATCACGAGGAAGCATTTCAAGAACAGAAAAGGCGCTGCTGGATCAGGCCAAATGCCCATCTAGTTCAGAGTCTTGTTTTCCAACAGGCCAGCTAGATGTCTATTAGAAGCCCAGTAGCAAGACATGAGTGCAAGAGCACTCTTCCAACTTCCGATTCCCGGTAGCTGGCATTCAAAGGCACACCACCTCTAATCCTGGAGGGAGGACTTTTTTATTGTCTTTCCTCTTACATAATGCCCAGTAGTGAAACTGTATGGCTCTGAGTTCTAGTGCTAGAGAGAATGGGGGGAAATAATCGCCGTCCACTTTCTCTGCATAACAGGTGGAGAACCTGTGGCCTTCAGTCTAATTTTATGTGCCCCTCAGCCCAATTTCAAAGGCCCACTTCAAGCAATCCTTTCAGATGTGTGGTAGGAACAACCTCTTCCCCCTCTGGAAGTCTGCTGGTCAGGGAAATGTGTGTGTGTGTGTGTGTGTGTGTGAGAGAGAGAGAGAGAGAGAGAGAGAGAGAGAGAGAGAGAGGGGGATGACAAGGTTCTCCACCCACATTTATGCTTTGTTTTCGCTGATTTCAGGCTTCAGCCCCACCCACAGTTAATACTTGGCATGTGACAAGTAAGCCCCAAGGGAATGCAGCCCTCATCAGAACAAGAGCTGCTCACCCATTTGTTCTGGCCTTTCATCATTGGTAGCTGGGGTGCATTAATGTCCTGATAATTCTGTTTGCTGCCTTTCCTTCACGTTTTCCAGCTCAACAACACGGTTTGCACTCAGCATTCCAAATGCTGCCACACCAGAGATTTAAATTGAAGACATTGTCAGACACTGTAAAATTTATTTTCAGGCCCCTTTCCTAGAGAATCTCCAACCTGGCATTTGTCTTTCCCACTGCTGCCTCACACTGAGCTGACATTTTCACTGAACTTTCTACTGAACGATCTCTTTCCTGGTTAGTCATGAGCGCATCAGGCCCCTCCAGTGTATGCCTTGGATTGTTTACGTCAGCATCTAGATATTTTGTACTGCTGTGCTGAAAAAACGCCCTCTCACTTTTGTAGGCCCATTCACAGGTTGCAAAATGGGAAGGGATTTTATGCAGCTTCCAGAGCAGGGCAGCGGAAGAATAAAGCCAGTTTCTGAGGGATAGTTGTTGTTCTTCAAAACTGACAGCAGTTTCCTTCCCATTCTTACCTTCCTTAAAACCTGAGGTTCTTGTTTGTTTTTGCTGTGGTGGCAGTGCTTCTCTAAATAGCCAGAGGCTATGTTTTTCCCACAATACCTCCCTGAACACCACTAGCATCATTTCAGCTACATCAGGGTGGGGTGGGGTGGATATTTTATTGCAAGTCCATTCTCGTTCCATTCTGTGATTTTTTTTTCTTTTTCTTTCTTGCTCTGTGCAATTCAGGACAGTGAACTACCTATAGTCCCAGCTGTTTTAGAGCCTGACTGTGAAATATTCAAGGAGGGGTGCAGAGCGAAGCGAACGGAAATATGGCACATTTGTCAGGAAAATGGCCAGCTATTTTTCTCCTAGCAATGTTGAAAGCCTCTTCCACAGAACATAAATTTTGTACTGTGGGCGCAGCTTTAACACACACTACCAGGATATTTAAAGAAAATTACAAAGTTTACTTGGCGAAAAACATTCAAACTGGTAAACATCATGTCTGCCTTGTAACCACAGTGAAACCACCATGGACAACAATACAAGGTTAGCTTTTCTGTCAGTTTATTTAGCCTGGTTTGTTTAACACCCACCCACACACCCACACACACACCAGCTTTTCTACATTATGCATAATGTACCAAATCCCCACTCCATGGTTTGCACAGAAAGTTAAATTCCACCAGGAGCAGTTTCTCCTGTCACTTCAGAACTGCAACCATTTTCCTTCGAATGCAATTCTTAAAACTGCAGGAGCTCTCGGAGGAAAAAACAAACCCTTTGACAAGTAGGACCCTGGTGGGGATTCATAATGATACTTGAGGTGCCAAGTAGATAACTGCAGTCCTCTGTCATCTGCTGCAACTGCTATAAAATCTAAGGCTGACAGCAGTATTGCAGGAGAGCAAAGAGGTCTGCCAAAAATGATAAAAAGTCAAAGGACACTAGGTGATATTGGCACAAGCTTTAGAGATTATTCTCATGAAGATCACCATGCTCAAAAATTATTAATGATGAGAGCCTTATACAGCTATGTGAAATAAGGTAGGAAGCTGCCAAGCTATTATATACACATGGGCTACAATAAAATGCTACTGGAATGCTCGTGTTCCAGATTCTAGGCAGCCATGCCCTATTTTGCAATATTCCACACCTCCTCACCCCTTGTTTTCAGTTCCCCGCCCCTCAACAGTAGGAATGGAAGAGAAATTTTATTTGGTGCACATTTAAAGGCAAACCTATCAAATTTGCATTTTCCAAAACAATATGCAAATTGAAACACAGCCATCCTTTGACATTTGCACTTATCTGACTTTTCGGATACAGTTTTCCAACCAATGTTTGCAAAGATGCCTATAAATGTGTGCATGAAGGAATAAAGACATCAGTGCAAGTAACATACAAAGATGCAACATATTTGCGATATTGCTTGCAAAAATATACTGTATACTGTACATTAGTATGCACAAAAAACACACCAAAATGCTGCTAGGATTTTTTTTAAAAGAAGAAAAATTCACAAATTGCTGCAAAAAGTGGACAACTGAATTTAAGAATGGAAAAAATAAGAAAGTGAGAGAACCAAAATTCCATCCCTACTCAACAGTCAGTCAGCAGGTCAGTGCCCACAGAGCATGCTCAGTTTTCACTCCACATACTTCTAAGTCTCTGCACCTGGCATGTGAAGTTTTTTTATTTTTCTGCAAAACTTAGGGTTTCTCAAACCTGCTGATACCTTTCCCTTTTGTGCATGATATGCCCAGTAATGTTTCAATGACTGGTAGAGGCTTTCTTCATTTGCATGTGTTTAAAAGTATTTGTACTCAGCCTTCTGAGTCACAAAATCCCCAAGGTGACATTAACACCAATGTTAACAAAGGGATATTTAAAATATTATAATATTAAGACAGTTAAAACAAAACTAAATCAGCCCAAAGCCACAAAGCAAAGATCAGTAATAAACAAGCCAGGAAAAAAAAATGAAAAAAATAATGAGCGGGATAAAGAAACCAGCAAGTAAAAATCAATGTAATCAGAGGCCCCACAAAACCCTCTGCAGCAATACGGTACTGTACTGCATTTTGCAAGCCTCTAAATATTACTATGGAAGGCGTGAGGCAGCGTCCTCTTGGGAGGAAATTCCATCATTTTAGTGCCACTGTCAAGCAGGTTTAAGATTATTTTAAGTGGAGATGCCAGGGAAAAAATCTTATGTGAGCAAAGCATGCACTCCACCAATGAGCTATGAGGCTTGACAGTAAGAATATTGCTCAGAACTGTCTACTCCAATTGGCAGCAGTAGTCTATGACCTCAGAACAATATTTTTACCAGGGATCCTTTAAGTCAGTGGGGTCACCAACATGGCACCCACATGTGCTGTTGTGCCCACCAACACCTCTTACAGCATCCATGAAAGTTCTCAGTAAATATCCCCTCGAAAGTCCACAAGATACAGGAGACTGCTGTGCTCTTCCTGCTTAGATTCTGTATGCACTGTCTCGGCCTCTCCTGCATTGAGCACATCCTTGTAAAAAAGCCCACATTTCATGGACTGGACACCAGCCATTTTGTGTTATGCTACACACCACACTGCATCCGTTTTGTGACTGGCACCCACAGTCGTTTTTCAAAATTTGAAATGTGCCCACTGGCCCAAAAAAGGTTGGTGACCTCTTCTTTAACCCCTGAGAGTTGAACATGTGAATCATATGCTCTGTCACTGAGCAGTGCCCCCTTCCTACTTTTCCCATGGAGGGATGTTCCATGGAGCAAACCTGTTTTCTGCTAATCATATAAGCCTGAATCAAGTTCATATGTTATTTTAGCAGAGTCGTAAATCTCATCACGGAGACGAGCAGGGGCCTTAACATCAGTGCAAGTGGACCACTGCACACAAAATAGCTTTTGTACAGTACAGTTCTCATGTGATAAACCACAACTTAAATATCAGACATGTTTCATATGGTGGAAGATACCTAGGTACAGGGATACCCATGCAGTTGTGGCATGATTGCACTGGTGTTAAGCACCCCTACTAGTCTTAGTGGTGGTGATCAGAGCAGAACATCTGGAACAATGAAGATAATGTCTTGAACTTATAGTTAAGCTGAATGAATAGCCCCACTTCAAGTAAAATGTCCTAGGGAGGCAACTTTGCTCTCTCAAAGGGGAACAATACCATGAGAAAGGAGTAAGATGTAAGGGGGGTGTTAGGGACAAATCAGAGAAAGGAAATATGGGTCACCTAGGAATAATGAATGATGCCCATGAATATAGAGTATGTAGTTTATAAACCACAGCATAAGACAAAACTTGATTGTATTATCAGCATGTCTAAGATTTAGGTTTTCTTCATCAAAGCAGTGAAAATTGAATCACACTGTACACTTTGAAAAGAACAAACCATTATGTTTGTTTGTTTGTTTGGCTTTTTTTAAGCACAAATGACAGTCCCTCCTGTACTGCTGATCTGGTGTATTATTGTTAACATTATTAGCATTATTTGCGCTGTGCTATTTCTATGCATGGAATGGTATACACAAATAATAGGGCAGATGGGAATGGTAACTATATTCAGCAGTGATTCATAGGCATTAATGTTTGGCTCAGAGGACTCCTGTTTATGTCAGCACTGCTAAACATTCTACCGAAAAGCAAAACATAGAGTTCACTGGGCAAGTCAGAAAGGTGTAAATTAACAGCAAATTCACTCCAGGTTAGCTATTGCACAATACCCCCTTTTACAGTTTGTGATAATGTTGCTCATATATTTACTTGCGATATCCTAGTTCTTTCACACCCATGGGGTTACGTGAAATGGGCTGTCCCTCGTGTTTGTGGGTGGGTGTTGACTATTTGTCTCCATACCAACAGAGTGCTGCAGCTGAGCCTGTGAACATGCACAGCGCAATCCAGAACTTCAAGGAGGCCCTGACAGTGGCTTGCAGGGTGTCACTCACTGAGCTGAATGAAAATTTATTTATTTATTTAAATATTTCATCCAAAGAGCCATAGACTGCCATAGATTGTTTAATCTGCCAAAGGCCTTGGTTATAGAGGAATATTTTCACCTAGCACCTAAAGATATGTAATTATTTGTTAAATTTCTGTATCACCTTTCATGAGAGGATCATGAGAGGGTAGTTTACAATATAAAAACACAAAAACATATAACACAGTAACAAACAAAAACAATACCCCCCAGTTTAAAAGGTCAAGGAATGTTTTTGCCTGGTGCCTAAAGATATGTAGTGAAGGTGCCAGGCAAGCCCCCTTGGGGAGAGCATTCCACAAACAGGGAGCCACTGCAGAAAAGGCCCATTCTTGTGTTGTCACCCTCTGGACCTCTCGTGGAGAGGGACAAACCAAGAAGGGTCTTAGATGATGATCACAGGGTCTGAGTCGATTCAGACGTGGTCCTTGCTGTATTACGGTTCTAAGCCATTTAAGGCTTCATAGGTCAAAGCCAGCACTTTGAATTGGGCCCAGAAAGTGTTTGGCAGCCAATTAAGTCAGGCCAGGATCAGTGTAATATACTCAAACCATCTTGCCTCAGTGAGCAACCAGGTCACTGAATTCTGCACTAGCTGAATTTTCTGAACCGTCTTCAGGGGCAGCCCCACATTGCAATAATCTAACCCAGAGGTTACCAGAGCATAGGCAACAGTAGTTAAGACTGTCCTTGTCCAGGTAGTGGCACACCTGGCCACCACCTGAAGCTGATGGAAGGTACTCGGCTCCACCAAGGCCCTCTGAGCCTCAAGCAACAGCAAAGGATCCAGAAGAACCCCCAGGGCGTGTAACCCCATCAAGAGTAGGCCACCTCTCATCCATCCGGTCCAGACAGCCACCCACTAACAGTGCCTCAGTCTTATCTGGATTGAGCCTCAGTTTGCTGGCTTTCATCTGGTACATTACTAAGGCAAGACAACAGTTCAACACACTCACTGCTACACATGCAAACATAAAGGAGAATTAGAGCTGTGTGTCATCAGCATATTGCTGGCAATGTACTCCAAAACTCCAGATAAGTTAGCTCAGACTTTGGAGGGGTATGGGGCCAATGTGCACTAGATCTGGAGTGTGGATTGTGATATTCAGTATCCAACCCTTCTCCTGCCACCTTTTCGGATTCTTCCACAACCTACTACACAAACACAATTTATTTTCGTCCTTGAATGCAGTCAGTACAGTACTATTTTATGTACCGTACTCAGGAAGTTGCCTTATACTGAGCAAGAACATAGGTCCATCACAACATACAAATTGATCAGAAAGGAACAAACACTTAAAGTAGTAGCTATTAAAAAGAAAAGAAAAAAGTAGATGAGAACTCATGTAAGCCTGTCAGTACTTAAGGAAATGGCAGAGTCCCAGGAGAATGGGTTGTTTATCTTCTTCTGCTTTTGCTAACAGCGATATTATTTTCAGCTTTTCATTTCTGCAGTTACTATCTTTGTCTTTAAAAAAAAGTGTGAAGAGAATAAAGCAAACTAAAAATAATAATAAGAAAGAGTAAGCCTGCACCTTGCCAAATCTCCAACTTGTTTATTTAGAAGCTAGCTCTGCACTGGGGGGGGGGGATACTGCATTATTTTATTTTATTTTATTTTATTTTATTTTATTATTTTATTTGGAGAAAGCAGTTGTATATTTCCACCCTTTGTGACTAAAGCAACAGGTCAGGCCTTTGCACAACAACCAGCCTTTCTCCTCTCAGCTATGAAAGTATTTGTTATTCAGTTGTTCAGTCGTGTCCGACTCTTCGTGACCCCATGGACCAGAGCACGCCAGGCACGCCTATCTTTCACTGCCTCCCACAGTTTGGCCAAACTCATGCTAGTCGCTTCAAGAACACTGTCCAACCATCTCATCCTCTGTTGTCCCCTTCTCCTTGTGCCCTCCATCTTTCCCAACATCAGGGTCTTTTCTAGGGAGTCTTCTCTTCTCATGAGGTGGCCAAAGTACTGGCGCCTCAACTTCAGGATCTGTCCTTCCAGTGAGCACTCAGGGCTGATTTCTTTAAGGATGGATAAGTTGGATCTTTTTGCAGTCCATGGGACTCTCAAGAGTCTCCTCCAGCACCATAATTCAAAAGCATCAATTCTTCGGCGATCAGTCTTCTTTATTTTTCAAGTATGAACTTGGAGAGGGTTTTGCAAAGTTTTGTCTTATAAGTGCCTCAATGACCCAGTCAGAACCATTGGTATCATGGCCTACACAAGGGAGCGTGAGCAAACAATGAGCATGAAGATACACCCTTCCAGAGTCACAATTGCAGCTCAGGCAGTTCACAGTGGAAAGGGGAAGCTCTTTACGCATATCTCAGCTTGGAGGAAAGAGGTTGAGGTACAGAGTAGCAAGACAACATTTATCTGAAGGCAAGATTTAATCCCCTAGTTTACAGCTGCATGTCTCTATGCAAGGAATTGTAAAGGGGAATTGCACTTGTATAGAATATGTTTCTAGAATGTGTTCCCCCCACCCCCCACCCAGCAAGCACAGTCTCAGAGACAGGCACATGTCAGCTTGAGATGGCATCACAGTGCCCCTTATGTGCCATTGAGATTTACATCAGTGAAGTCCACTCCTCCCCAGCCAATGGCAGTAAGATCTCTTTGTTATACAGTATTGTGGGAAGAAGGCACAGAAGGAGTCTCTGGGCAGATCCACACCGTACAGTTAAAGCGCATTCAAAGCACATTTAAAGCACATGGCCTAAAAATCAAGGGAGCTATAGGTTCCCCCCACAGAGCCGCAATTCCCAGCACAATACAAAGTGTTGGCATTGACCTTTCAAGCCCTAAACGGCCTCGACCTTCTATACCTGAAGAAGCATTTCCTCCCCCATCGTTCAGCTGCACTTCCAAGGGCCTTCTGGCAGTTCCTTCACTGTGAGAAGTGAAGTTACAGGGAACTAGGCAGGAAGGCTTTTCAGTGATTACACCCACCCTGTAGAACACCCTCCCAGCAGATGTCAATGAGTTAAACAATTATATTACTTTTTGTAGACATCTAAAGGTGGCCCTGTTCTTGGAAGCTTTTAACGATTGATTCCTGCAACCCCACTTTCTTTTTTGTCGGAAGCTGCCCAGAGTGGCTGGGACAACCCAGTCAGATGGGTAGAGTATAAGAAATAAATTAAAACAAAATAGGAAATTCTTTCCAGTAGCACCTTAGAGACCAACTCTACTACTGGAAAGAATTTCCTATTTTGTTTCGACTATGGCAGACCAACACGGCTACCCACCTGTAACTAGAAATAAATTAGTAGTAGTAGGAGTCAGTGGCGTAGGAAGGGAGGGGCGTAGGGGGTGGGGCACCCCGGGTTCCAGGGGAGGGGGGTGACACTCGGCAGCCCCTCCCCATACCGAATCCCGCCGCCCAGCCCCCCATCCGTGCTGCTTTACAGATGGACGGGGCGGCTCCCGTGGGGAGAGCAGTGCCAGGCCGGATGCACTGCGCATGCCCAGAAATTCTGGGCATGCGCAGTGCATCCAATGAGCGTCGTCATGTCATGACGCACACATTTTCAGGTCACAACGCTTCGCCCCCAGGGGGTGCCTCTGCGCTGCCACCCCGGGCGGCCAAGAGGCTTCCTCATCGCCTGGTAGTAGTAGTAGTACAGCTCCCAGGATTTGGCGGGTAGGGGATTTGCGTGCTTTAATTATGTGCTGAATCTCCTGTGGATATATGGAGTGAATCTGCCCTCTGCCAATTCTTCCTGCAATATACAAGGAACCGCATCAGACCATTTCCAACTGTCTCAGAATCACAGGGAAACACACGCTGACATCAGATGGGGCGGGAGAAGAGAAAGAACGATCTGGCAGCTGGCATGAGTGGGAGCAAGCAGCCTTAAGGACAGTGTGCAAAACCCAGCAGTGAACGACAATTCAATTTTTATCAGAAGCTAAGCCTGGGGAACCTTTAAATCCAGAACTGGATCTGCTGCTTTAATATTTGGTTTTCTAACCTACACACCTTATTGTGTGTTGTCGTCTCCCCCACTTATGGCTGCTTCTATCACTGAAGTGAATTCAAATCAAATGCAGGTAGCTCATTTGTAATCATGGTGAGGCACCCCCACTAAACCACACAGGGAACCTAAAAAACAACAACACTAGAAATAACTCTGGATGTATGTTTCTATTTCTGTAATGTTAAAAACTCAATTTTGATTTTACAGTTAATATAGTAGCAGTCACTAAGTCCTTAGTTCACACTGTGGGGATTAAGCTTTTGAGATCTGGGTGCACACAGTAATCTTTGCAGGTAGATGAAAGCTTACATCTAAGCAATTGTTAGAAGCAGATGAAAATCCACCACAAGCCTAGCTGCAACCTACCTTTAATATAATGTAGTGGGCATAGAGCAGCTGCTCCAAAGTAAAGCTAATTTATCCAAAGGGGAGGCAGATCATGAAACAGTTTCTATGTAGTGGCACTCATTGGAAACCTCAATGTTGCAAGCATTAGCAGCCATAGAAATAGCATTATTGGCAGGGAACTACCATAGAGCTGGCATGGTCTTATTATCCAGCAGTGCCCAGGGCACATAGGCTAAAGTATCACCAGCTAAGTTAGCTGGACCAAGTTTCCTGGCTCTCAGCTGGATTTTTGTGATTAATGAAAATGGTTAGCAAGGTTTAGGTAGCGAGGGAAGGCAATGCTGGGTTTATTGGAATAGGCTCTGGCAAAGGCAGAATACAGCAAATTTGGCAAGGCAGCAGCAGCAGCAGCAGCAATGGCAGAAGGTATGACCTGGAAGACTTTCATAAGGGTAAAGCCTTATAATGTGACCTGGTCTGGCCAACTGAGTGTCCGTGGGTCTCTTTTAGGTCCGGCTGTTCTTGCCATTTCCTCCTCTCACCAAAGGCCCACAAACCAAGTCCTTGCTTGGTATCATCCCTGTTTGGTTCAGGAACTGCAGTGGGTGGAGACCCAGGTTCAAAAACATAACTAGGTAGCTTACATGGGGATTAGATATCAACCTTGATAGAAGACAAAATGGCATTAAAAATGTAATGTATTTTGTAAAATAAAAATAAAAAACCCCAGTAAGTATTGCAGTCTAAGCCTAAAAGTCAGACCCTACCTACCTACCTACCTTCCTTCCTTCCCTCCCTCCCTCCCTCTCTCTTCTTTTCTAATGTAACAGCTTCTGTAATCCCTACACTCACATGGCATCATATCACCCTGTGCAGCATATTTTAATTTCTATGCAAGTAATGCAAATCTACACATTAAATCTTTTCACGAAACAGTGACAGCTATTAAAACTGATGAAAGCTGGCTGTGGAGCAATGCTGAAAGATCAATACACATTCCAGCTTGCATAGGATCAAACTACTCTCTTTGTAGTTTATCAGAGACGACACTTTCCCAGAGCTGTTTATACTGAGAGTTGTTTTTCTGTGTGTGTGGATCAATATACAGCAATGGAATTAATGTGCTAATATTTTCTAATACAACGTTGGAAACACAGACAATTGTTGACAGGAGTTGCCTGTTTGCTGCTGCCACCCCTCCCTCCTTTCTATCTAACAAGCCTCTTTTGCTTTTAAGGTATGTATATCTAGTTTGATGTGAATCCCTGCTTCACATAGGGATTTTCTCACTACAGATTAGATGTCACTTCAGGGTAGGTCTGGTAGGGAGGAAACAGGCATGAAAATATAAATAACATAACTGGGGACGGACATGTCCCCAATTTCTTGTTTTGTTCACACAGGAAAATATGTGATATGAAATCCCCCTCTTGTTAAAGCTGCCACTGAATTTTTTTTTTTGGGGGGGAAATAATAATCTCAAGTTTGGAAACAGGTGAAACATTTGAGAAATTGCGAGGGAGATTAAAAAATATGGAGACAATGAAGATTCTTCCTAAAACCTACAGCATATGGAGGGAAATCCATATATTCTTTGGCCTTTACCAGATTTGTCTGAAGTGAACTCAAATCACATTGAGAGGTTTCAATTTTGAGGTAGGGCCCCCCACCCCCAATAAAAATAAATAATCAGAATGACTTACTGAAATTCCTCAGTTAAGGGGCAAGGTCACTCAGTTTCGTGAAACGGGGGTGGGGGGAGGATTATCAGAGGAACACTAGAACAAAACCAATTGCGAGTCCTCTCATCATTCTGGTGAATAACAACTTCAGCTACTCTGCTTATAAGCTATTTTGCAAAGACTTCTTGCTGCCTTCAATATGTGGCTGTGATGAGAACACCTTAGCCAGTGAAACCCACTTGTCTGGTCAGATCTGTTGAGATTGAGACTGAAAAGCAATTTCTTACTATAAAAATCATTTATGAAGGCAGCCTGTCTCAAATAATTCCATTTCTATCGCTTAACTGGGGAGAAAAGAAGTGACACTTGACGGGAGGAAATCCACAACGTGACCACTGTGGGTCATTCATCTCGCACAAAGATTTTAGCACAGCACAAAGACTTAGGACATTGTAATGGGTTGGAGGAGGTGGGGAAACACTATAAATCACATTTTTCCCTAATGGAAGTCGTTCCTTTCAAACAAGGTGAAAGTCTTAACCAAGTGGAAGTTCTCATTGAAGCTGATAAATGGAAGCAATAGAGCTTGAAGCCTTTCCCAGTTTCTGCTAGCCAATATGCCCCACTCATAAATGGAAGATTAGTGAAAATTATGGTGGATGAAAGTCTTTGTAACATCCTTGATGTCTCTGCCCCAAATTAGACACACTGATGGACAGTCACATTCCATATGCACATGTCTTCCCCATTCACATAGAAAGCAGGGCATGCAGGCCTCAAAGGCATGCTTCCCAAACTTTGGTCTCCAGCTGTTGTTGTTGTTTTTTTACTACAGTTCCCATCATCCCAGACCACTGGTCCTGCTAGCTAGGCATGATGGGAGTTGTAAACCAACAACAGCTGCAGACCCAAGTTTTGGAAACCCTGATCTAAGGGACTGTGCAGATAACAGGAGTGGACCCCTCTCCTGCCTTGCCTCCCCAGAGTCTGTTCCTGGACTCCCCCAACCCTAGCTTTATTTCAATATGAAGTCTCTGGATAGGACTTTCGCCTGGTCACAACAGAGGCATTCTTTCTGTTTCCCACGTTGCCAGCTCCCAAATACATCTCAAGTCTCTCCTGTTCCAATCGTAGCATCTGAGCTCAGTGACTCTGCTGTACTTGAGAACGCATCCCTCTCTGTGTGGGTCACCTCACATATCGCTGAAGAATGCATTAATAAATATCATGACTAAAACGGCACCATTAACTACTCAAACTGCAAAAAAGCAAAAATAGATCATTTTTAAAAAAAGCAAAGATCAGAGTTCTCTAATAATTTTGCTTCTTCTACTACTGAATCATCACCAACATCGCCATCGTGCCCTCATGCTCCCTTAGGAGTGTATTTTATTTTTTTATGCAGATGCAAATGGGCCTTTAATATTAATGGAAGCACTACACGTTCATTAGGAAGTGAATAATAGGCTGGGGGGAGGGGGGTTAGCATCAATACTGTTACAGGACTTGTGGATTATACCAACAGATTTATTGCCCTTTTAGTCAAATAAACTGCAAAGCATGCCTAATAAACAACCTACTGGCTCAACTCCATTCTCAGCATGCAATGCATTTCAAAAGCTGCAAAACCATCACATTTTTAATGACCTAGACCCCACCCAGCTTTTCTCCCCAAACCCCCTAAATTGCCTTTTGTAGCGCTTGCAACACAGGAGCAATGGACACCAAAAGAGCATGTTGGACTTGACAAAGAGTTTTGTTTCCCTTTGCCAAAAGAGGAGGAAGTGGAAGAATACTTACGTACCTAAGTGCTGGGTATCAATAGTACTGTGAAAGTTCTCCCTTTCCTCCTATCAATTTACTTGATAACCTCCCTGTTAATTTGGGGCACAGTCTGTTTGACTAGCTGCAGACTACTTGCTCATAAACAAGTGTGACACAAAAACATGATATACTGATTCTTACAAGGGATGTGTGAAAACTGCCCCTTTTTCTCCATGGAGCTTTCTTCTTTTCTCCCCTTTTGGTCTTGGCTACTGCCCAAAGTGTCCTTGCTTATAGGAGCAGAGAGCATAAATCAGCTGTACGTTCAGAAATGCATCCAAATGTGGATGCCGTCCATTACTTCCAATGGGATCCATTTTCAAATGCACACCCCCATTCATAAGCTAGCAAATATATCCATTGATATATTTCCCCTTCCCCCATTGATAAAATCAGACATGAGAGGAGTTCAGGCTTGTTGTCCACACCTGGAAGAAGAATATCAAATCTGCAGATTATTGCAGCATCCCTAATTCACAAAGTTGTTCTTAATGGGTACCTCATGCAGCAAGGCACATCCCTATACCATTCATCATTCCCAACCCTTGGCCTTTCTGGGTAGTGTTGATGGGGTTGTAGTCTTCTGGAAGTTTGCTACAGATATTTGTTCAACTGCCTTTCAGAAAGAAGCCAAACAGTTCTTGTTAAAAGCAAGTTTCTTAGGGTGCAACAACACACAGGGCTACTTACAAAAGCAGCATGCCTGTGTTGACTTTTCACCTTCTCCTTTTGAATTGAGTAGAATCTTTTACAGTATACTGTGGGGAAGTAGGCAGGAGTCTGTATATTGTAGGTACTATACCATACTAGGGGCTCCAGAGGTTATAGGAATCCAGCTGTCAATATCCCAGTGGCTGGGGCTAATGGGGAATGGAGTTTAATGACATACCGAGGGCCACAGGATTCCCATCTCCATATTATATGGAAGAAAGGAAAGACCAAGCAAAGGTTTTGCTCATGTGATGAGCAAAATCCAGTTAAACCTGAAATGGTCCACAATGAAATTATAGAATGCCGAAGCAGAAAATATCAAGTCATAAACTAGGGGAAAACACACCCACACCCACACCCACAACATGACAGTATCCCTTTTGCCTAAATATAAAAGAGACAGAAGTTTTCCTACCATGTTTCTCAACATCTTATACATGAAGTTAAAAAGCAAAATCAGCTAGATACTCATTAGGTTGCTTTATGTCTGAATTTGCAATGTTTAGGTGATGAATTATTACCTCTTCTCCCTCTGTTGAGAGAAGTGCATTTTACAATGAAATTAAGATAGGCATCTAATTAAGCAGGGTATTTGTATGACTGTCCAAACCAGGGGACACATCAAGTTAGAAAGGGAAATGGATTTTAAATAGAAGTAATTGGAGACTCATTCCTAAAGGTACTACTTCAAGGTTTCTACTTTCTCAGACTTCAATGATGCACCTAAATGCCTGAACAGAAAACACAATTAAGGTCACCAGGATCTGCCTCAGTTTTAATGTACAATGCAAAAAAAGGGGGCCTTTGCACAAACTGAGCATTGGTATCACATTGCATTTCCTGCTGTAAAACATTTGGGATTAAAACACCAGGCTCCAAAAAGGCATGTGAGAACTTGTGGTTTTTTTTTATTTATTAGAAATTTTGAAGTGTTAGCTAGGATAGAGACACTTTTCCATTTAAGTCCTGGAAACAGCTGGCCTGAAATTTAAACAATAATGTTTAGCAACAGGCTTTCTATACCTAAACTGCTTTATGCCTTTTAGTCTATGTCTCCCATGTGTTCCACTGACAACCTGCGAAGAGTAATATTAATATGCCAAGTTACATAAATTATTATTTAGTTCCAGAATGTGTCACAAGGATAGTTGCACAGCACAACAATGGATGCAATCTATGCAAAAATATGCAACTTGAAAGTGTGTTGACTTCAAGGGATGCATAGCTGTATGGAGTTATTTCTATGCTCAGATTAGTCTCTAAATTCTACCCTGCCCAAGGGTGAATGACCCATGGTTTATGAACTTTGAGGGTACTGCTCCTTATTTATTTGTACAGACATTTCTAACCTGCCCTTCTAGTGTTAATTGCACCACTCAAGGTGGCTAACTCTATTAAAACCAACAGTAAAATACAAAACAAAAAAATCAAAATAAAAAATCCTTCCAGTAGCACCTTAAGAGACCAACTAAGTTTGTTCTTGGTATGAGCTTTCGTGTGCATGCACACTTCTTCAGATACCAAATACAACGACGCTATGAAAACACAGCATAATAAAAACAGGTGCAACAGAGGCATTGGATAATAAAATTATCTATCAAAAAGCCTGCCTAAAACAAAACCAGGGTTGCTGTATGGCAAATTTTGTAAGAGAAGCAGGGAACCGAACCTTGTTCCACAATTTAGGCAAGGCCACAGTGAATCCCCTTCTCTCGTCTACCCCAACAGAGCCTTCACTGCAGAAAGAACATAGAGGAGGACCTCTTCATCCGATTTTTAGGCAGCAAACATCCTGGCATGTGAGGAGGTGATTTTCAAGGTATTCTGGGCCTAAGCCAGTCAGGGTTTTAAAAATCACCACCATGTCTGATCTTGATGGGGCTGTGGGACTCATGACAATAACCCTCTGAGCAAGCTGGTATCTGGCTTTCCATCTACCCTCTTGAAAACATGCTTCACCATTCTGCTGGGCAGAGAACCTGATTACGTATTATACATTATTTCAATACCTTTCGGCGTGATCTTTGATGTTCACCTCGAATAGGAGAATGATTGTCTCCCCACCCCAATTTAATTCAATTAGATTCAAAATTCCCCAATGTATTTCGAACATGATGGTTTGCTTATAAAGGACACTGCCTTTATTATATAATAACATGTAGCCAGTATTGAAAGCCATATAATCGTAATAGCCACATTCAGTTTTCCTGTTGAACATGTAAAACCTATTCACTCTTAATTATGACATTAAAAGGGAGTTCTAACATATGGTGCTCCTTAAAGGCTTTTGCATATATTGTATTTTTATAGCATTTAGCCCTGGGTTGCTGCCATCTGTCCCCAAGTCAGCTTAAAGGTAGTTTGAAGATATGCAGTAGGAATTGCCCTACACGGAAAGATAAGTAGAGTAGATCACAGATGCCCTTTTTGTTGGACAGTTGTGCTGCTAGAGTAGCAACCTTCTGAATGTAGAGCAACATGTTTATGCATGTCATGCAGAGATGGTGGAATTAGTAGGTGAGCAGGAAGGGGGAGGGAAAAGCTCCTCATGCTGATTTTCCCTACAGTTCCTACTCCACAAGCCTTTACCACCAGCTTGTTCACAGTCATTCAAAGTCAGCTACAGCAGGGTGGGGGGAAAGAAATGGAAACTCTGGCACAAAACGTATTTGCAAGGAAGGAGCAATGAGTGGGGAAAGGGCAAAGTATTCCTCGGCCTGCTCAACGAATGTCCTCTGCAGATGTTCTCACATTACTGTTACGAAGGGACAGAGATAGAAAAGTGCTGTGTGTGTGTGTGTGCGCGCGCACACACACACACACACACACACGCATGCATGTATACATACATACATACTGTATGTATTTTCTCAGCTCATGGTTTTTATTTTGTATTAGCAAATCAGTTTGACTTGGGGTGGCAGTTTCGTGGGTTTCCTGGGTTAGAATTTCAATAGCTAACGTAACTGATAAATTATATTTACTTAAATTTACTGCATTTTGCCCACTGTCTATCTTTAGCCACCAAAGCAGTAGTTTTAGAAATGCCTCGAATCATGAACAACAGCAAGGAGAGAGAGGCTCCCCTCAGCCTTCCAACCATAATGCGGCATACTTGGTGCTATGACTCCATCAGTGGTGACAAATGCATCAGAAATGGAATGGGTGTCCTTGCTGTGGGGTAGTCTATTTTTAACTAGAGATGACTCATTAACTACTGGGGTCTCCCAAAAGCTACATCTGTCAAATTGTCACGGGGGGGGGGGGGCGGCAGCGGGAAATAAGCAAGGTCACGTTTGCTGAAAGCTGATAATGGGGATGTGATTATTATTTTTTTGCTTTGTCACATTGAAAGGCAGTGATCCTTGCAAATCCTCCTGTTTTGACAAATGGTTTGTCACAGAAAATTTCCTTCTGAAATCACCCAGGCTTATTTTACAGTTTGCACTGCACCAATTTTATGTGTAAAGAAGTATGCCACTAATTCTGTGTGCATAACTAATCATTTCCCGGGGGAGGGGAGGGGGTGAATAAGGAAGGCTTGTGAAGGCACTCTTAGATCCAAAATGCACAATTCCAAATACTGTAAGAAAATGTTGAGGAGAAAGGAGTTGCAGAAAGTATCAGACTTGATAGGCTTCAGATGTGCTTAGAAATAGAGCAGAGTGTTTCTTGTTTTGGAACGCATCGTCCCAGCAAAACTCAAAGAAAACAGCATGTATCTCTGAGTGCCAGTCCTTAGGCAGTCAAAATGGCTCCATCACGCACAAGATCAGCAAGCTTGAGGGAACACCAGGGTTTGCAGAACTACAAAAATAAGTTTAGGGATAATCCCAAAAACATCTAAATGAGGACTGGCCATGTGCTCATTGGGTAAGGAGCACTTATAAAATATGGGGGATGTGCCCCTCTCTCAGGGATGGGGAGTCTGTGGCCCTCCATATGCCACTGGTCTGCAACTTGAATCAGCTCTCACCACTGGTCATACTGACTGGGGCTGATGGGAGCTGGAGTCAAATAACAGCTGGAGGTCACAGGTTCCACATTCCTGATATAAAAGTAAAAAGAACACAATACTATAAAAAAAAACCAAAGCAAAACACTGGAGATAACATATGTAGCCTAAATCAGTCAAACTCAAATGCTACATGATGTTTTAATAGGATATCCAGATGTAATATAAAGCACTGTACTTTTGCAATAAAAACATAAATGGCAAAAGAATAGGATTGGTTCTTGCTGGCCGAGGTCACTGGGCCATATATGAACAGCTGTAACTTTTTACAATAACCTGTAAGGTGCACTGAAAAGTCATGTGATACTTCTAATCAGCTGTAGGATCAGATTCCGTACCATGCATAACCTGCCTTTGAACTGAGCAACACCATAGGAATGTAAACAAAAGGAAGGAAAGACTTCAACAATGAGCCTTGAAAAGGATGGATAAATTTCTCAAACACTCAAATGGTTCCTTGAGACAGCCACTGATAAAAACATGTATTTTAAAGCAAAAAAAAAAAAAAAAAGGAAAAGCCCTTCCAAATTAATTTTTGATAGCTCTAAGCCTTATTTTCCATGCCTGTGGTTGCATCCTGAGAAAACAGGTTAGCTGACTTGCCTTCCATGGGCAGAAACCTCTGCTGTCATTGGACAAGAAGACTGTCACATTCTGTGATACTTCATAATTTTTTTGCCTTTTCATTGGCGGGTGATACTTTTGTACCACATAAGACTAAATAGGTGGAAGAGTAAATAGGTATCTGAAGAAGTGTGCATGCACACGAAAGCTCATACCAAGAACAAACTTAGTTGGTCTCTAAGGTGCTACTGGAAGGAATTTTTTTATTTTTTATTTTGTTTCGACTAGGTGGAATCTACATACGTTAAAAACTTTGTGAAATTTTTTTTCCCCTTTTTTATTGTTTTGAAAAATGCATTGAATTATCTATACCTCACAGTTGCCATCTAGTGTCACAATTGTATATTGCACTTTGCAACAAATTCAAAACGTTTTATTTGCAGTCCATGGTTTTGCTACTGTTTATTAAACGTGACCAAGTGTTTGCAACATTCTTATTAATTATCACATCTTCCATTCTTCTGCACAAGATTCTATTGGTCATTATTGTTTTCATTTTCCATTGTCGTTTTCATTTTCCATTATGGGTGCTCTTCTTTATGGGTGCTCTTCTTCTGCTTTTTCCTGGCTTTTTCTTTCCCTTCTTGTTGACTTTCCCTACTTTAGCTTTTCACCCATCAAAAATGTAGACTTGATGAAGTGTGCCGGCGTGAATTTTTTGGCATGACTTTACAAAACAGCAGACTTCACTGGGAATTTTAATAGGATAATATTTCACTCGCTTTGATTGTACCCCAGCCTAATAGACCTCTGCACAGCCCTTAATGTGACAAATCGAGCTGGACTATCTCCCTCCAGAGTGCTGAGCACAGTGTTTCTGTATTGCTAGTGATGGCAATCCCCCCCCCCCCAATAAAGGAAAGGGTGTGTGGATACCAATAACAACTTAGCTTGACATTCTTCAAGATGGCTTTTTGCCCCCTTAATGTGAGCTTTCATTCACTGTTCTCCTATTTTCAGAAGGTGAAAAGCAAGAGTGGAGCGGGTGTAAAGCACTGAGTAAGAAACCCATATAAAGTTCAAGCTATCCCAGGGGCACCTCTTATTATTAGGGAAAGTTCCTTATCTGAAGGAGGGGAAATTAAATGCTTTAATCAAAGAGTTTCTGAAACCCCACAGGCTAGAACTCCCAAAGCAAGCAGGCTCTTCAAAACAATTCAGTTATCAGCAATAACTCTGCTGTACTACAAAGCAACACCCGGAGCTTCTAGTGCAATCGGCGCTGGATTCGGCCAGAATCAAAACAAGAGATGAATCCAAATCATTCTACAAAAGTGTTAGACATGCTGCCCCCACACAGGAGTAGTCTACCCCTTCACAACACAAGCCAACTGGCCACTTACAGTGGCCTGCCATCCTCTTTTCTGGCCGTTCCAAAGTGACAGCAGAAACAGGAGGTTTGCTGAGATTATACTGGACCATCACACCTGGTTGGGACCTAAAAGGAATCTTTAGGCAGAAACCCTTCACTGCTGTGTGATCTCATCAAATTGCACACATAAATTGTCAACCAAGCAGCAATTCATGAAGCCAGGTGGTACAACCAAAATGCTTCCAACAAACCTCCAGCCCCGTGTCTTGATTTGAGTCTAGCTGCTGCCAGTGGGAACATAGCAAATGCTTGGTGATCCACAGGGTTCGTGGCAGGGGGGGGGACCAGTAGTTTATGCAAGACTGAAACCTGCCTACACTGGTTCAAGACACATACACACTCCAAAAAGCGAGATAGTGGGGCTTAACTTGTCTGGCCAGTGCCCTACGTAAAACAAGTGTGTGTCCTGGAACACAAACACACACAATTCTTCTGCAGTGCAGTGGTGCCTGGTGGTAAACATTCAAGGGCTTCTCAGCAGATGATTAAAACAGAAAAAAAGAGTTTCTGTCGGTGAAGAAGAAGAGGAGTTTGGATTTGATATCCCGCTTTTCACTACCCGAAGGAGTCTCAAAGCGGCTAACATTCTCCTTTCCCTTCCTCCCCCACAACAAACACTCTGTGAGGTGAGTGGGGCTGAGAGACTTCAAAGAAGTGTGACTAGCCCAAGGTCACCCAGCAGCTGCATGTGGAGGAGTGGAGACACGAACCCGGTTCCCCAGATTACGAGTCTACCGCTCTTAACCACTACACCACACTGGCTGAATTCCATTCTGAGGGACATTCAGAAATGAACTGAAAATAAAACTGCCAATGTCATAACGCCACTACAAATCAGTGGTGCAACCGCACTTGGAATAAGGTGTTCATTTCTATCGGAGAGCTGAGAAGGCTTCAGGAAAGGCAACCGGAATGATAACGGGGCTGAAGCAACTCCCGTATCAGGAAAGGTTAGGGATTTGTTATTTTAGAACAAAAATAGGTGTAAAAGACAACATGGTAAGAGGTTTATAAAATTAGGCATCATGTGGAGAAAGTGGATTTTTTTAAAGAAGAAGAAGAAGAAGTGTTTCCCCCCTCCCTCTCTCATAATACCATGAAATGAAGATGAACGCTGGCAGATTCAGGGCAGTCAAAACAAAGTATTTCTTAACACAGCAATAGCTGGATCACGGAATTCCCTCCCGTGACATATAGCAACGGCCACCAACTTGGACAGTGTTAGAAGGGTTTTATAAAAATTCATGGAGAATTAGGCTATTGGATACTTTGGGAAATAGGATGTTGGGCTGGACGGGCCATTGATGTGATCCAGCAGGCATGTTCTTAGGTTTGCATGAGCTGCAGCCCTTCTCCAAAGGGCCCCACACCACCTCCCCACAGCAATCGTCTTTGGCATCCACAGTGTGAGAACATATTCTGCAACATGCTATGGAGGCTGCCAGAAGCTGCCTTTCTGCAGCAGCCTTAAGAGGATGGACCATCAGCCAATGCATTCTGAGCATTGGGGGCGCCCACCTGCCTGGTTTTCCACAGCCAAAATGATTATTGTTATTATGATTTAGGCACTCTGCTCTCCGCTCTGAGCAAGACCCGGGAACAGCAAATTTGGAACAGCTGAACCTCATGTTGTGCTTCTTTCCATTCAAATGCTTCAGATAACACAACAGAAAGTGACTAAAGATTTTAGGAAAATGTAATTAGATGCCAAAAAAGGAAAAAATGGAAACCAGGGGTGGGGGTGGGGGGGAAGTCTGAGGGATCTAAATAATCTAGGAGTGTAAAAACTGAAAATGATGAGAATGTATAAGAATACTATTTAAAAAGTGGACAAAATTTTTTTAAAAAAGAAAGTGACTAAAGATTAACATTGATCAAAAGAAAGTAGCTGTAGTTCACAATAGCTCTGACATAAAAAAATGAACAAGAGTCAGGAGAAAGGCAAGTACATTTTCCTACAGCAGTGCAATTTTATTTAGTCATAGGAGACTTCCCCTCCTGCCACACATAGGTGTGCTGCAGAATCAGCCAGACCCAAGTTAGCTAATGAGGTCCTGTGTTCAGCATGTTTCCATCCTTCTATCTTTCTCTCCTTCCCTTTGTCTCCTTCCCATGTGTGTCCATGAGATGAGAGTCTTTGGAATTGTCACTGGTGTGTGCCACTTCTGCATCTGCCCTTACTTAGAAAGGGGTATTTGGTATTTTTGGTCTTAGAATGCTGATTTATGGATTAAATCTGCATATTAGATGGTTGTGACATTCCAGTGTTATAAGGGAATTCCCTTATCCTGCCCACAGGGAATGGTATGGATATAATTTCACCACTATTCCATTCCAGTCACAATCCTGCTAATGCCTGATCTTTCATGGCACAGCTAAACCAGTGGTCATGCGCTATAGTGGTGGTGTGGGGGGGGGAACCCCTATAGCTAATTATATACCTTCAAGTTACTTTTTTGTTGTTGTTGTTAATGTTGACATGCCTTCTCTCTGAGGGGGGATGTGTTTCTTTTGCGTATGTTGTGGACATGTTCGCATGCTGTTTTCTTTTTTCCTGGCGCCACCCCCTACCCTTTGAACTCACTGACTTTTGCTTCATTTGTCCACACTCCTCATGAATCCTGTGGGCTGTGGTGACCAACATCATTCTGTTGCTGATGTCACTATACATCTGACATGATGACATAACAGACAAATATTCAAATCAGGTACGTTGCCACAGCCAATGTGGCAGCGAGGGCAGATGAAGCTGAGCACAGCAAGGAGGGAGAAGAAAGGAGGCCTCAAGCTACACAAGAGGGTGTTGATGTTTTAGCCCAACAACAGAGTTTTGCCTTTTGGGGGCACTCCCAAACAACCGATTTTCAGCTCACATCTGCACATTGTTACACCTTAAGCTTGTGGGTACCCCTGTGGAAGAATACTGTTCAAAACACACTGGAATAATTATAACAATAATAATGTACCCAGAGCCTTCCTTCCTTTCTCCAAGATTGGTGCCCTCCCAGTTTTCTCTCCTGATCAGAGTGTGGGAAATTAAGGAACAGGGAAATGGTGCAAAGAAGCAGCAGCCAGGGTGATATAAGATCACCAAACAAGATCAAGATGCCAAGTCTGAAAGGCAAGTATTTTGGGAGAGGGTAATTTGTTCAACTGCATTGAATGCGCTGCTTTCGAAGTGAAAACCAGATCACAAAATATTTGATACAATGCAAGGGCTACATAGAGGGGTGCTGTAATGCTCTGGGAGAACACACTACGAGGCATGATACTGTGGAGGTGCCATGCTTTTTGCACCTGATTCCACCTGCTTTTTGCCTTGCACAGCAGATTGCAGGTTATCAAACCACATCTGGAAATACATGTGTGTGTGTCTGTGCGCGTACATACACACACACACACACACACGGACATCCGCACATTATAGGGCAACTCACTGACAAATACATCCATATGAGAGACGTGTATGCAACGTTTGTTACATTTACACCTCAGGCGTGAACCTACAAAATAACGGGCATGCTCCAACCAAACTGAAGCAGTAATAAGTGCCACTGAGTTCAATGGAAGAACTAGCCACCTGCTTCAGTCTCTCCCATTGAAGTCAAAACACTTGGAGCTGCTTTGCTTTTGGTGGATTGTATGTGAAGCAAGCAAAACTAAGAGTAGTATTTGGTGCACATAATCATCTGGAACAGCCTTCCCCAACCAAGTACCCTCCAGATGTTTTGGACTCCAACTTCCATCATAGAATCGTAGAGTTGGAAGGGATCATCCTCAATCATAGGCTGTGCTAGCTGGGTTGATGCGACTTTTAGTTGAGAACATTTGGAGGACATCAAGTTTGGGAAGGCTGTTCTGGGCAAACACCATAGCCATGCTAGGTCATCTTGCAGGTGGGACTATAGATGTGATTATAAACTAGATCAAAGATAAATTATAATCATATAATTGTACATAAAGACACAGTGATCCTTTTGAGTTACTGTACTAAAGAAAGGCACTGTAATGAAACAGTGACACTTTCTGAAACACATTTACAGTATTATCCAACTTGATTGACATCAATGGGGATTGCTAACCATAAAATAAAATGTTATATTGTTTTTGGCATTCTGCATTCCACAATAGACTGGAAAAACAACAACATGGCAGAATTCATTCATTGACTTTTAGGGTTTATTAGCAATACCAGACTAGTTATTGCGGTATGTGGTTTGGCCTGACAATGCCAACACAGTATGTAGTTTGGCTTTGATAATGCCCACAGTGTGCCGCTGATACTGCAAATGGCTGTGTCCTTCCCACTCATGTCAGTTGAACTTGCCCTGTGTTGCGATGTCACAGTGTTCCACATTCCTGGCTCCTACTTGGCACCATTAATTGCCAATGGCAGTAAACTGTGGGACGTTATAACATCACAACATGATAGAAGTTCTACTAGGTAGTGCAGAGGAGGAGGGATTAGTTACAATGGTTGCTTTCTTGAGTTGTAGCCATGCATTTACCCAGAATGTCTAATTTGGTCCATGATACATACAATTATTTTAATTCTTACAAATCAAATTTTCCATGGGGTCCCCTCTCCTCCTGTCTTATGCCATGCTGTACTCGTCGTTGTTTTTAAGTGTGTGAACAGATATTTAACCTGCTGACTGTAAGAATAAAATGTGACTACATTACTCATATTCTGAAAACAGGAATTATTTCTCTCTCGCCCCACAGCAAAACATGAAAAATAAAAATATGGCAAAAATTACCCATTATCTTTGAAACTTAAGCCTGGGAGACTGTGCCAAGTGTTAGTGTGTGCCCCCCCCTTTTCTCTTATTGTATGCAGGTGATGAGTACAAAGCTTTGAGCTGAAGTAGATGAATGGAGCAATACAAAGTCTCATAATTGCTTTAGGGGAGGGCGGAAGGGAACAGGAAATGTATTAAAATACTCACTTTGACGAATCTATGAAGTATATTACAAGAGCACCAATACTAAGAGCGAAGACTAAGACAACCTGCAAAAGTGAAGAAGAAGAAAATGCAATCACTTTACGGGCTACAGCTGAGGCATTCATTATTCAAACAAGCAGGAATGAGAAAACAGTGCAAGAAATTTTATGGTTTCATTTTAATTGCCTTATGCTTTACCAGAAATATGAATAATGCTTGCAGCACTTGACAAAACTACCAGAGCTTGCCAAAGATATTTGTGAGCCTGAGGAAGAAAGTCCAGGTGGCATCCACTGGTGGTAATATAATAATAAACACGATAATGGACGATTTACTGTCCTTTAATGGTGTCCTAACATCTGCAACCTAAGGCAGTCTACCACACCCTAATATGAATCATCAACACATCCCCTATGTAGATGTTCATGTGCTCTGGGGTTTTGTTCTAGGCCGTATCCTCTCAGGAAGTGAAGCCTTTTGGTCCCTGGGGTATGGCGCTCTCAGAAATATGACCACAACTGCAGAACACACTTTTCACTAAGACCTGTCAAAGCACCTCACTGCTGTTTCATCCACCTTGGGAAAGCCTCTTTGTTGACAAGAGGACTTCTAAACATTTTGAGAGCGGATTCCCAACTAGGGCTTATATGCCATTTTGTGGCCTATTGGATTACGGGCAGAACACAACAGGGTCTGACAGGTTGTGGGCGGAACCTTGTGGGGTAAATAAGAAAAAACAATGTTATTTGTGGGTAATCGTCTAAATGACCAATCCACACTATTTCATCAAATACAGTAAAGACCTGAAGTATGTAGGATAGGTTTCACTCTGTTCACAAAACAGGCAGCTACAGATTGCTTTTTATGGTCCTTACTTCCTGGTGAGAGTAGTGGTCAGCCAAATTTTTTTGTTTTTTATTATGTTCACAATACTATAATGTCAAAGGCAATTATACAAATAAAGCTTCATACAAACAGTTTCTTTGTGTTTCACATTTATCCAGCACATTTACTATCATGGACAGATTTTACTACAGGCAAAACATAAGCATGATCACCTGTGGGTTTGAGACTCTGGCACCTGCTAAAAACATTCCTGTTCATACAAGCTTACCTAGATGCTTAGAACAGTGTTTTTCAACCACTGTTCCGCGGCACACTAGTGTGCCGCGAGATGTTGCCTGGTGTGCCGTGGGAAAAATTGAAAAATTCAAGAGAATTACTTTTTATATAGTCAATATAGGCACAGAGTTAATTTTTTTAACATTTTCTAATGGTGGTGTGCCTTGTGATTTTTTTCATGAAACAAGTGTGCCTTTGCCCAAAAAAGGTTGAAAAACACTGGCTTAGAAAGATGAGGTAATTTTAATCTGTTTTCATTTTTGGACTTTTGTATATTGTATTTTAATATTGTGTTGGAAGCTGCCTAGAGTGGCTGGGGAGGCCCAGCCAGATGGGCGGGGTATAAATAATAAATTATTATTATTATTAATTAATTAATTATGAGGTAGGGCTGTGGGTTTCCCCCCCTTGATTTTACTGTTTCATCTTTTTGTAAACTGCTTTGAGGACTTTTATAATCAAGCGGTGTATAAATTTCATTGAATAAATAATAAACTAAGAATTTTGAAAACATATGTGCATGTGTGTACACGCACGTACACACACACACACAAAATATACATTAATCAATATGCCACAGGCAGAGCTGCTAAATTATTTGCACAACTGAGTAAAAGACAAGTACAGGCTACTGGTCCATAATCTCTTGCTGGATGCAAGGAGGTTGTAGCTAAAGATTTAACTCCCCATTGTGTAGAAGTGGAATTTAAAAACTTTTTGTAGAGGAAGGAAGCAAAAATATTTGTGATTTGATGATAATGAGCTAAAAACTGCTTGGTAATAACAGAGCTATGATTATAGAATATTCAAAGGGGGGGACTAGAAAAGTCACAGGGGAAATGCTTTGTTTATATGCTCAACCAGTGGATTTAAAATCAATTATAAAAAGGAATATGATCTGTCTCTCTCACTAGCCTATATCCTTTGCCCAGTCACATACCCTCAGGTCAAAGCACCCAAAGGCCTGGAACATGAGTGTCCATCTTGCATATCTCTTGCCTTGCTGATATCAGTGGTGTAGAGATATAAGCATATGGAATTGCCAGTTTCACAAGCCAGAGCGTGTTTTGAATTTTACATGCCTCTCTTTGGAATGGGCACATAGCTCAGTGGGACAGCAAATGCTTAGCAGACCAATGACCCCAGTTTCTCCAGATAAAAAAAAAAGCTCAGGCAGGCAGACTTGGAAAAAAATATTCTTCTTTAAGACCATGAAGCAATGCTGCCAGTCAAAGCAGAGAGTGCTAGACAAACTTAATGGACTGTGGTTTAAGGCAGCTCCTTACAGTTTATATATCTCACAGACGTCAGAGCCAATTTGACAGCTGCGTACATCTCTGCCATTTGTCTCCTGCTAGCGTGCCGAGACTGAGAAGCACACATAGCTTTGCCTTAGACTGACAAAAATCAATACTTTATGCGCGGCCGGGGTGGGTTGGGTGGGGAATGGAAATCAAACCCAAAAGGAAATACTGTCCAGGGAAATTAAAAACCGCAAAGGCCTTGTGAATCTTTGCAACAAGGCCCCATTTTAATGCAAGATACCTGAAACAGTGTGAGGAGCAGCAAGTGAGTTTATAAAGGCTTAAAAAGAATCCTATCTGAAACAAATATTTCCACTCGACTCCCTAAATCAATTAGTTGGATTTATATAACTGCTTAGCCAAATCAACCACTTAGGAAAGTAACTCAGTCGGATGTGCATTTTCTATTTTGCTTAATTGACCTGAACAAATAAAATGCTTAAAATCAAAAGTTTTTGGCTTTTTTTTTTCTTTTTCTTTCCTTCCCTACAGAAATCTCTCAGAATTACAAATGAACCAGGAAAGGATTTAGGGGACCGAGCGCAAATAGGAAGAGGGGCTTCCAGCAGAGCAGTACGGTGGCACCTCGGGTTGCGAACTTAATTTGTTCCCGAGGTCCGTTCTTAACCCGAAACTGTTCTTAACCTGAGGCACGCTTTCGCTAATGGGATCTTCCGCTGCCGCCGGTGCGCGATTTCTGTTCTCATCCTGAGGTAAAGTTCTTAACCTGAGGTACTACTTCCAGGTTAGTGGAGTTTGTAACCCAAAGGATTTGTAACCCGAGGTGTTTGTAACCCAAGGTACCACTGTATCAGTTCTCTGATATCTGGTGGTCACCCTGAACCTATCAGAGAATGGAGAATTGAAAAGCCACACTCAGAACCCTTCAGGTCATTTTCCCTTTGGAGAAGTAGTAGTATACAATTTCTCAGTTATGCTTCCCTTCTTCAAAAAAAAGAAGAAAAAAAGTTTTAAAAATGTTGTCAACAAAACAGTCTGCATTAACAAAAGTGTTTAGGCACACAATCTGTGGAGGAGGCTGGCAGTTACATACCTTAAGCCCTGCTGTGGGGAACCTTTTTCAGCAGAACAATGGGTGTGCCTTTGTTTGAGAGGCTACATTCCCATCATGAAAACAGACACATATCTCTATCCCCCTTCGAGGCAAGCAAGAGAAATGACCATGGTTCAGGAACTTTAGAGGAGAGTGTGGTACGGGGACAATGAGGGGTGTATTGTGTGTGGCGGACATGGGCTGGTGAGAGTTCCAGCCACTGGATAGAAAGTTCCGGAAAGATGCATTTTACTTTTCGACCTCAGGTTTCCTCACCCCTGCCCTAAGCAAACAAACCCATCCTCCTTGGTCATACCAGGTCAACCAGGAGACCAGAAGTAGAGAAGGGATGTGTGCTTCTCAACTATACCTAGACCAGCCTGCTTCTCAGGATGCCCGGCCAACTCCTTCAGCTCTGTAGCCCCTGCCCTGCTCAGAATTGCTGTACACAGGCTCCAAAGCTTCATCAAACATGGTTAAGCAGCCCCAGGGGATTGTAGGGTGCTATCTGGGACCATCGACAAAATCAGCCATGCAATGAGGAAGAGACAGCAATGTTGTCACAAAACAGGAAAGGGTGTTAAGAAGTGTGTGCGGCATACTTGGTCAATACAGGGTGTGGGTGTGGTGGTTGGGATCTTATATTGTGGTAAATTCTGCCTCTGTCTTGGGCCAAGGAGGAACATAGGAAGCTGTCATATACTGAGCCAAAACACTGGTCCATCAGTTCAATATCTTCTACATCAGTGTTCATCAACCTTGAGTCCCAGAAGTTGTTGAATCACAACTCCCATCATTGTCAGCCAGCTTATCCCAGTGGTCAGGAATGACCAACAACATACAGAGACCCAAAGCTGAAGAACACTACAATATTTCAGACAGGGGTTTCTCCCAGTCCTACTGGAGATGCTAGGGACTGATCCTTGGCCTCATGTGTGTAAACCAGATGTTCTCCGTACCACTGAGCTATTGCCATTCATCTCATGATACCAGATGAATCTCAGAACTAGTAGGTTTAGGAAATTGCTGCTCCCCATGGATTTTTATTTTTTTAATATATTGAAATACTCATGCATGCCTCTTTCCTCCCATTCCTCTGATCTAGCCAGTTCCCATGGGTCTCATCCTGCAAAAGCTCTGTGGCTTCCACAATCTCCTGGATTGGCTATCAGCCACAAACATTTACAAAATGGCTGTTGCCATTCTGAATGCATTTTTTGGGCAGAGTTCCTTTCACGGGCATATGTGTTTCAGCATTGCAGCCTGCGTAGTTTCTGAATGCATTGTCAGAGGGCAGACTGACTGCAAGACAAGGCAGGGAATAATTAGCAGTTAACTCCCCAGAGAGATGGAGGGGGAAAACAAAGGAAAGAGAACCTCTGTTCTTCAAGCCATCATTCAGCTGTGTAATAACACTTTCTGAAGTGGGAATAACAGTTATTATATATGGTACACTGAAGCTCCATGAAGGCACAGTCCACAGAAAAGCTAACTAGGCCTTGCATTATTTTTTGTCTAACGAAAGAAAAACATTAGTTCTTTGGTGTACAACTTTTCTGCTCTGTGCACGTCAGCTGGGTAGAAATGATTTACAAAGATGCTTGTAAAATCCAAATCGCCAACAGATTCAGCCGTCTTCAAATCCAGATTTGTATCCTCATTAGAGCCCTTTCATTCTAATTTTATGCCCCCCATTTGAATAATGCTTTACTATTCATTTTGACAGAGCAGGCTGTTCTTGCAGAATCTGAAGCAGCCGTGCTATCTAAAAGGAAGAGGAAAGCCATTTCTCAGGTAGAAATAGTGTCCCTTTGTCGACTGTGGTGCATCGCAATGATTAATTGATACTTTGGCAGCCCAGGAGAGGCAGCTCACGGGCCTGCTCCTATATCGCTACGGTCACAAAGAAAGCATCTGCTGACATGGTCAAGGTGACCCTCTGTGGTTCAGGGTCAGAGAACCTGGCCAAACCACATTGGTGGAGGCTTTATAATCTACCTATAGTAAGATGGGAAGAGTGTGAGGTGCTAAGGCAGGGAGGGGGTGGGCAAAACTGTTGAGGAAGGCATTCCCTTGAGAAATAATCTGCATGGGGTGTCGCATGCCGGTGCAAAGCTGAGCTAGAGTTGATCACAGATGGAGCCAGGGGCAATTTTGTTCTGGATTAATTAATCCAGAATTAAAAAATGGTCCCGAAACTATCATCTCAGAAGTAAGCCCCATTGGGTTTAACACCTACTCTCAAAAAGAGCATTAAAAGAAAAGAAAAGAAATGCAAAATAGTGCAGCAGATCAGTGCAACTGCTCGTCTGGAAAGCAAATTAAAGCAATTTCTTCTTCATTTTAGTGTGCTATATACATAACCCAGAGAAGAAAGAAAAAGTCAAGGGCAAGGTAAAGAAGGAACACAAAGAATGGAACCCTGATAGGATGGATATTTACATGAAACTGCACAATACATGACAAACCTAGACAGCATCTTAAAAAGCAAAGACATCACGTTGCCGACAAAGGTCCGTATAGTTAAAGCTATGGTTTTCCCAGTAGTAATGTACGGAAGTGAGAGCTGGACCATAAAGAAGGCTGATCGCCGAAGAATTGATGCTTTTGAATTATGGTGCTGGAGGAGACTCTTGAGAGTCCCATGGACTGCAAGAAGATCAAACCTATCCATTCTCAAAGAAATCAGCCCTGAGTGCTCACTAGAAGGACAGATCCTGAAGTTGAGGCTCCAGTACTTTGGCCACCTCATGAGAAGAGAAGACTCCCTAGAAAAGACCCTGATGTTGGGAAAGATGGAGGGCACAAGGAGAAGGGGACGACAGAGGATGAGATGGTTGGACAGTGTTCTTGAAGCTACTAACATGAGTTTGGCCAAACTGCGAGAGGCAGTGAAGGATAGGCGTGCCTGGCGTGCTCTGGTCCATGGGGTCACGAAGAGTCGGACACGACTGAACGACTGAACAACAACAACAAGCACAATACATTTCTTGCCCACATAAGCAGGTTAGATGCTATGAATGTTTGGTCAAAACTAAATCCTATTGCATTCAATGGAATTTACTCTCAGGTTAAGTGGAGTAAGAACTTCAGCACAAGGCTTCCACTTTATGCACACTGACCTGGGAATAAACCTCATTGAATATTGCGGGATTGACTTCTGGTAAGTATGCCTTGCATAAGACAGTTGATGTAGAATTCCATGCACGCTTCCCTGGCCACGAGGCCACTCAACTCAATGGCCTTAGTTCCATGCAAAATTGAAAAATGGGATCATGCTGTACTTCTACCGCTATATGTTCAACTTTCTCTGCTAATCTGCAGAAAAATATGTCAAGGGCTGTGTACAAACAACATTTTATTATAGAATCCATTAAGACTGGGTACTTGTTGTTTCCCCCCCCCCTACATAGTCCACACACAATCTAGATCTGCTGCATATTTTTTGCCCCTGAAAAGCACTTCTTGAGAAACTGGTTTCACTCTGAAAATAAAAGCACATTGCAGATTTGAGTCTGCATTTCCCCTCAATATGTCCATTTTAAAACAGATGTAGGTGGTTCTGACAATGGTGGGTGGGTTATCTACCCCTGCCCATTGACTTGGGGGGGGTGGGTGGGGGAGAGATACCAATATTGCAATCACCACTTCCTCCTTCATTCACCTGAGGCATGTGCAGGGAAGAAAGGGCATGGAAAACCTAATCAAGAGGAGGGTTTTCAAACATTGATGAGCATGCATGAATCCGGATTGAGAAAAACTACATGTTTGTCCTACAATCAGGTTAGTATGTATGCAGCCCCAGCCTTCCATTTACTTTCTCATTTTTGAAGCATTCTAGTCAGTGGCTAATCCACAAGAAAGACACTCCCATCTGTTAGTTGGATTGTGTATTTGTATTTAATTAGGGAGGTTTTGTGTGAGAATGCCTAGCGAGCAGACCAACAGACATACAGAGAGCTCTGCCAATGCAAGTCGCAATTTAATTAGCAACAAAACAAATCTTTCTGGAATAGTTTGCTACTGCTATGAGTTTGTTTCTGCTGTAATGTTGAATTACCAATCCACTTGGTGTTTAAAAGCTTGTTACATGCCTCTTCAAGTGGCTGAGGAATGTATCTGCCCTACATAATTTATTTTAGTTGTACCAATGTAACCGACATCACTTCTCGCAGAGGATCCTGGGAATTGCAGTGTGGTAACATAAAACATTTCATTAGAGTCTTAACCCTGTTTTGGAGTGATACATGCTCTACAGCTGCATGTGAAGCTATGCCTGACCGAATCTCGCTTCAACGGTTTTTCTGAGTTATTTCGGCAAAGCGAGAGACTGAAATGCTACTCCAGTATTGTTCTTCTGCTGTCCAGTGGTTTGACAAGAGAAATCCCCCTCTCATCTTGAAGGCATCAATAGCCACAGCTTTCAACTATAGATCAGGAATGCAGTCTGAGGGATCCATTTTAACCTGATTTGTCCATGGGATTTGACTGTTCCAACCCAACTGTGTCATGCCCATATTCGATTGCCTCTCGCATCAACCACCTGCTTATGTCCAAGCCACTTGTGATACATCAATATTTGTTTATTTATCCGTTTTTAAAAGCCCAGCTAATTATACACAAAATTATATATCCAAACTCACATGTGAAAAATGTGTAATATGTGTGAGTCAAGCCCCATGCTGGACTAAATTTCTGCAGCATAATTTTATAAGTATTAACACTAAGTATTTTTACGCAGTTACATTAATTGTTGTAGGCATCTGTTTATGTGCAGGATACTTTTTAAAAATTGAGTTTATATGCAAATAATATTATATGTATCATGTGTATAATAATGCATATAATTTGGATTAATTGTTTGCTGTACTATTAGAGCCAGTGTGGTGTAGTGGTTAAGAGCGGTAGACTCGTAATCTGGGGAACCGGGTTCGTGTCTCCACTCCTCCACATGCAGCTGCTGGGTGACCTTGGGCTAGTCACACTTCTCTGAAGTCTCTCAGCCCCACTCACCTCATAGAGTGTTTGTTGTGGGGGAGGAAGGGAAAGGAGAATGTTAGCCGCTTTGAGACTCCTTCGGGTAGTGAAAAGCGGGATATCAAATCCAAACTCTTCTTCTTCTTCTCTTCTTAGCAAACCATTCAATGAAACCCCTTCACGGAAAAATCCATGCAGAGAAGCTCCATGTGGAGATTTTCAGAAAATTCCATCCATACCTCCAGTAGCCCCCACTTAGATTAAATAATCCAAACTCAGAAAGACAGTGGGAATCATAAAGTTCTTCTGCTTGAGTAGAATGAAGTGTAGTTGTTTCATAATGCAATAAGACCTAGCCTGCGTTTCATTTTCAACCAGAGTATAATTGCTGATAGTGAGTAGAGAAGCACATAGCCATATTATTCTTTCTAAGTATGTTGCTGCTAGAGCGAAAAAGATTCTACAGATTGTAATCTATTGTAACCATAACAATGGTCCAATGCTCTCATACGGCCCACAACTACTGGTGTGAAAGGAGGTCTAAGCGACCTATCCCCTGATAGCTGTGGGTGAAGAATATAAGAGCCTGGGCTGAAGATACTATCTAAGGGTGAAGATGTGAAGCAAATACTCTGCATCCACTTGGAGAAACATTACACATCTGATGCTACAATTAAACTCTTTCGTTCTTGTCACTCTGATCTCCTAGACTGGCCATCTAGCGGTCAGAACACTCCTCTGCAGTGTGTGTGTGTGTGTGTGTGTGTGTGTGAAAGAGAAAGAGAAAGAGAGGAGGAATATGTGCATTAATGTGTACGAGTTAAAGTACGTGTATGAAAGCTCTTCGGTTTTCTGAACTATATCCAATACGTGTCCTTACCGTTTTCCCCTATTAGATTCGCACAAACTGTTACTTCTTATGAGCTTTATGTGCAAACCATATGTTGCACTAATTTTGTTCGTTCTTCAACAGGTCTTTAATTGTGGTAAATTCTTAAGAGGAGTAGACTACAATATGCTAAATTTCTTTTCCAGGCACCCGATGAAGCACCCTCAGCACAGGACCGGATGAACATGCCCAACTCCACTGAAAGAATAAACTTGTGCAGATTTCCACACACGGGGGGCGGGGGGGGGGGGAGCTGTCCCCAACAAGCACAACAGCTAACATATTATAAATATATAAATAAATAAAGAGTCCAAGAACATTTTGCTAGCTTATTCACAGACACATGCATATGATAGTCACATGCCCAGATTGGTTTTCCTAAAAAAGCCTCTCCTCCTCAGCGAGGGGAGGGGTTGTGAATGGGAGCCGGCTCCAGCACCTGGGCGGGGGCGTTTCGCCCCCAGCCTTACCTGCCCCGCCGCCGCGCCGCGCCCCTAGCAGTCAGCCAATAGGGCTGGCTTGGGGGCGGGGTTTAGGCTGTACCTTAGCAGCCGCGGCAGCCCCCATCCACCATTCCGCTTCGTTCCTGCGCCGGATCACCCGCCCACCCTCCCTTAGGTTGTTTTTTGGTTAGGACATTGCTATGGACTTCGGTTGGTCGCTTTGTTTGTGCAAGGGGCCTGGTAGGAGTTTTTGTCCAATGTGGCAAATTGGCACGGCCTCATTGGTTTTTCGCCTACCTCATAGCAAACTGTCACAACTTTGTTAGATTGGTGGTTAGGCATTGGGTTTAGTGTGGTGTTGGAGGGCAAGGTTCGGGCCATCGCCTAACCCTCCTAAATTTTGGGTATTCCGTAAAGGAATCCGGAGGTCGTGGATCCTGTCCAATGCCCTGTTGGTGGCTAGGGGCCATGGCACGACCTTCGGTGACTTCAGGGGGTGGAGCTTCCAGTTGTATCTTGCATCAACAGGCTCCGCCTCCTGGGCGGTTAACCCTTGAGTGACTCCACGCTCTGCGGGGGAAGTCAACTATAGTCTGTTCAACCCAATGCCTAAGCCAATACCACTCACATGCTGTAACCAATAAAGTTGTGGCCTTTTAACCTCCATTTAACCTAAAATCTATGTGTCGTTTTGTTTTATTCCTGACATGCGGGAGTAGGGTCCTCGAATCACAAGAAACCATTTCCTGATGAAAATATTTACCCTAATTAACTAGGTAAGTGGTTTTTACATGCCCATATTAAGCACTTGCGAAACTCAACCAGAGGTTCATGGAAATATACTGGCTTAAGATATATACATTGCTTCTAGAGAAAAATGTTCCGACCCCCTGCAACAAATTTTCAAGCTATCTGAAATTATTACTTACAGGACACCCCCTGCACCCTGCTGCTTTTGAAAATGGCAAATAATCAAGATCAGAAATTTAAGTTTGAATCTGTACTCCTTGTACAAACATCATCTGTAGACATGGATAGAGTAGCTTCTTTGCAATCACTCAAACAAGCAAAATAATTTTCACAACAAATATATTCACGAAACAAAGTTATAAATAACACTGTTGTGGCGTCAGCTTCAAAACTCAGGCTCAAACGTGATTCTATGCATGTTTAGGCTGATATTCAATGCACATATCTGGAAATAAATGCAGCAGGCCGTGCTTAACACATTTAGCTCAGCTGGAAGAGCACAAGACTCTTGATCTCAGGGTCGTGGGTTCAAGCCCCACATTGGGCAAAAGATTCCTGCATTGTGGGGGGGGGGTACCCTTGTGGATGAGGTTGAAAATATACTGGCTGCAATGAAACCAATGCAAGACAAAGGAGGTAAGCATGTGGAATTTACTCAGAATTACTATTTTATTTTCAGAGAAAATTCTTGATTTCGATTCTTTGTAGAGACCTTACTAAAAGTGGATTATTTTATCCACGCTCCAACAACCACCCTCTCCATTCAAATTATTGTCATTTGTTAGCTAAGTGATATGTGAAGGGCATGGCATTTTGCAGGGGTGAGGGGAGAAAGCTGGGAAAATCTAGCTGCATGAAAGCTAATCTCTAGTACAGCTAAGCTGGGTTCCTCCCGTGTGATGCTGGGTGATTTAAGCATATTCAGAATCAGTTCTAAAAATCAAATAAACTCATTGTAAGATTCCAAATGGAAATACCATGAGGAAGGAAAGTTGGTCATCTAAAACTGTCAGTTAAAGAAACAAAGGTCAATGGTAGGGTTTAAAAGCTAGATGGCGGAGGAGAAGAAAAAATGCCCAAATATAGGCCTGGCATCAAGGTAGGTTGGGAACGAATGAATCAGTCTGTTTCTGGTCCATGACTGTTTCTCATGTGTTCATTCATTTCTATTCCATCTTAAACTCTGGGTTGCTGTTGTGTTAAAAAAAAAATACAAAAGATATGCCTTTAAATGTGTATTTTAGCACACTACATATTTATATCTTATATTCAAAGTATTTTATTTTATGTGCTATCATAATAAGACATACTGTATTTAAATTTAAATGTTTGATTTTAATACATATACAATGAATTCCTTTCTAAACACATTGAATGTGTCATTTTTATGCATTTTAGAACATGTTCTGAGCTGAGGCATATATCACAAATGTTGGAGATCATAGAATTGTAGCATTGGAAGGGACCATGAGGGCCATCTAGTCCAACCCTCTGCAATGCAGGAATCTTTTGCCCAACACAACTCACAACCCTGAGATTAAAGGTCTCTACAGTGGTACCTCGGGTTACAGACACTTCATGTTACAGACGCTTCAGGTTACAGACTCCGCTAACCCAGAAATAGTACCTTGGGTTAAGAACTTTGCTTCAGGATGAGAACAGAAATCGTGCGGCGGCAGCAGGAGGCCCCATTAGCTAAAGTGGTACCTCAGGTTAAGAACAGTTTCAGGTTAAGAACGGACCTCCAGAACAAATTAAGTTCTTGAAAGTACTACTGTACTTGAAAGATGATCACATGTATTAGTTTCAATTTATATATAGGTCTGGGTGGTGCTAATTAGTTCAGTCTGCTTAAAAATGTGGGGCCAAACCACAGTTTCTGCCATCCCTAGCATTAGGTCCCTGACACTTGCCTTGGGCTACCAGGCAGCTAGGTCTTGTTACCATTTAATTTCCCAAAATGCCCAAAATGTAGCATCATTTACAACCATTGTGGGAACTAAATGGCAGCTAGATCCAGCCACCTAATGCTGCTCTGAGCATTGCTTCTGCTGCCATCCATCATCACTGCCAGGTAAAGCCACAATCCATCAACAAAGGACACTTTGGGCAACTTAAGGCATCTCTGCCCAGGGACCCCTCAAATCTGACACAAGACTTGTAAAGATGGCCTTCCAAAACCTTTATTTGTCTGATTATCACATGAGCAGCACTACTGTGAAGTACTGAAAAGCAGGCAGAATTTAAGATCATTAACTGCAAGGGATATGCAAAACCTGTCTCTTTATTTCTATGGATTCTGCCACCTTCCTCCATGCTGAACTTCACCACTGCCTGGTTCAGAATACAAATACAGAACACAAATCTGCCTGGCTTGTAACGCTCAGATGAATTATGAATCAACTGTCATTTCCCCCAGAATTTTAACAGCCCAGGGGAGAAAGAGAGATTCGGCACGTATGCAGAATGGGTCTTTGGTTGAAAGCCTACTTTTTGTCCAAGACTTTGGGCTAGGCATCCGAACGACCGAGATAATGCACAGCGCAATGCACAGCACATGGTCAGTAGAGAGACCAAACTAATGGAAGTATAGCAGAGGGGCCAAGGCCAGGGAATCCAGGCCCTTCGGTTCCCTCATTATGTGAGCTATGAATATCTGAAGAGGTATTAGCTCAGGAAATGGAAACACCAAAGTCCCTTCCCTACTCAGGGCAGTGAGCAAATCTAACCTGTATGGTATATGGGCAGGAATGGGGAGTCTGTGGCACTGTGACATTGTTGGGACTCCAACTCCCATCAGTCTGAGCTGCAACAGCAACGATCAGGGATGAGGGGAGTTGGTAGCACACAAGCTGAAATGACATCCATCCATCCATCCATCCATCCATCCATCCACTCAACACCTTCTGCAAGGCTGAGTCTTGAGAGGTGCTCATGTTCTACATTAGCCAGAACATATTCTGTGAGCCAGCGAGGTTTAGTAAGGAAACAACAAAAAATGTATGAACAGAATGATTCTTCCGTAACCGGCTCACTCCATTGGTTCTTACTAAAGGGGGAAACCTTTCTCACTGAATTAAGGGAAGCATTTTTTATAGTAAGCAAGCCTCCTTGAAAATAAACACTAGAGGAGATACATTTACTATGCCCTAGTTAAATTAGTTGTGAATAATTACAGTGTACTGTTGATCACATAACTGAAATAGCAAACACTGAATTGCTACATTGCTGAATTAATCAAGGAAGAGTGGGCTAATTAAGAGTAGGAAATCTGCTGGTTAAGGCAGTTGAATAAAATGTGTCTGAAGGTCAGTTTTAGAAGGTCTTTTCGCAAAGCAGCTTTCTCTCTTCATTAGGATTGTAAAAAAAAATGATAACTTTGCCCAAGAGAACAAGAAAAACATCATAAAGCCTATACACAGTTTGTGGAGTAGGTGCAGAATTGTGTGTGTTTGTTTGCTTGCTCACCCACCATGCCCTTCCACAATTAAGACTGCATATACCAGGCAAATGCATGCAGAAATAAATTTTAAAAATGTCCAGTAGCACCTTAAAGTCTAACTAAGTTTGTTCTGGGTATAAGCTTTCACGTGCATGTGTGTTACCTTAATCGTCTTCAAACATTCTGCAATGCTTGTCATACATGCAACCACACACACACACACACACACGCAAATGTATGTCTCTTCTAAAATCTGAGTTGCAATAATCCCCGATGAGGATGGGAGCAGTTCCTCTCTCCCCCGTCTGCTATGAGGCTGAATGCACTCTCCCTAATTCCCTACAAAACCAGCAAGCACAGCAGGGTCTTAGTAAAGAAGGTGAGCACCCCCCTTTCTTTTCTCCAAACCCTGGCTGCCGAGTCCTGTATCTGCAGGGCCTTAACATTTATTGTATCTTGATCCAGGCTCTCCCTAGTTTTACATATTCTTTAGG